>NW_017306903.1:32421-55340 GCF_000935625.1 Nanorana parkeri | reverse complement strand
TTTTTTCATATTTTTTTTACATTGAGTATATACACTGAATATATGCACTGGATATATACGTTTGCCTAGGCATACAAATACATACAGTGCAAACACATATTTATTTTTATATTTATGGGTAATTTCATCTGTTAAAATCATGTAAACCCAAGGATTAGGAATTAAAGTGACACTAAACTCAGGATTTCAATCTTAAAAATGCATTCAAGTACCTTAATTATTAACAACATGTATCTTATTTGTGTGTCACTCGGCTGTAGATCCTCAAATCATCTCTGAATTGGTGCTGGCACTGTCCTTCCTTCTGGAGGGTGGCTACTTTTGTTTCCCATGGTCCCTGTGCGTGTTGTAAAGTAGCCACTGCTCCAAGCTTGCTCCTGTGATGGACTACAATCTCATGTTTAGTTTAATAATTTGTATTGAGCTTGTAGTCTATCACAGGAGCGAGCTTGGAGTGGTGACTAATTTACAACACACACAGGGACCATGGGGAACAAAGTAGCCACCCTCCAGAAGGAAGGACAGTGTCAGCACCAATTCAGAGATGATTTGAGGATCTATAGCTGAGTGATACACAAATAAGATAAATTTCTGTTAATAGTTAAGGTACTTGAATGCATTTTTGAGATGTAACTCCTGAGTTTAGTGTCACTTTACACTTTCACATATAAAAGTCAATCAGTGGCCCTTTAAAAATGAAAGGAAACATACAGGAACAAATCACCTGCAGTTTTCAGATCCCTGTGCTGTACAACCTCAAACTCTCAGAGGGGAATGTATCACAACTGGAATATGCAGAATCTGGAGCAATTCCACATGGCAACCAATCAGCTTCCATCTTTCATTTTCAAAGCATAACTGAACATACTGAAGATAGAAGCTGATTGGTTACTATGGAAAACTGCTCCAGATTCTGTCTGCTCTCGTTTTGATAATTTTTCTTTTCAGCATTCAATAAACACTGCACTAAGTCCTCCACTTGTCATTGATATCTATGCATCTTTTATTGCATCCCCTCCCATCATTTATGGAAACTGTTCAAGCACTGTCTTTCCTGTCTAGTGTGATCTCCCTTTCTTATCTCTCAGGGTTAGAAGGAAAACAGCTTGTTTATTTGCTGCCCTGTTACAGGAAGAAAGTGATTATAAGATACCAGTCATTTCATACACTATTCATTATTTCTCGTTCCTCCCATCAGACATAGTTGCATAGTTACATAGTATTTGACGTTGAAAAAACACACAGGTCCATCAAGTTGAACCTTTGTGTGTGAGTGTGTGTGCGAGTGTGTGTTGTGCGTGTGTGTATATAAGAGTGCCTGTGTGGTCTAGTATTTAAGTGTATTAAAGTATTTAAGTATTGTATTACCCAAACAGTGAATGTAGTTGATTGGCTGCAGTCACTAATGAGTTGAGAATTTGTTGACTGGCTCCTCTGACAAAAGTCCGCTGAGTCTTGACCGACCGAGGACTTGACCGAAATTGAAACAGTGTGTAGCCAGCTGAACTCCCTCTGCTGGAAAGCCTGAACACAATGACATAGTGTATATCATGTTCTACCATGAATGGAAGCTTACCAGACTATTTTTGGTTTCTTGTGATATCACATGCAGCAGGCTTCTAAACCACAGTTTCTATAGAACACAGACCTCTTTGTAATAGTGCTATGTGTAATATTAGCCCTTAGGATTAAAAAAAACAACCATGACAGGCCAATGTGTCAGTAATAAGGTGAGGTGTCTGATAATATCTGTTTATTCTAACATTATGACAAAGGGAAGTGTTTAAAAGTGGCTAGAATGAATTAGAGAGGGGAAGGACTCTGGTTTATTGCCCCGATTTTCACACACTTTCTGCCCCTGTAGCCATCTGAACATTGTTATGAGCTAGACTCCTAATCTCTCCTGTTCGGGGTACATTGCCCATGTGTTCTTCTAGAGAATTTAGTAGGGCCAGGCAACAGTAAGACTGCAGTTATAATGGGATAGTGTACTCCATAGAGGGGAAAAAGGATTTCAAAGAGCAATACCCCGGTGGTAAGTGAGAGAGGTAGAAATGGGCAATATTCCCAACAGTGACAGAGACCATAGTATAAACCTTGGAAAGGATCACACCCTTGCTCTTTGACATAATTGAAACACGAACAAATTAACAATGTTGACTGGAGGTTCACTTTAATGCAATGGTGCAAATAGTAGTGGTATGTACTAATTTTTAGGCAGGAAACGGCTTCCATTAGCCTGTCCACTGTAAAAAAATTAACTGGGATAATTGAAATACTACACACTGTGCAGCATGCAATAACCAAGTCTTAGGAAAAGCCCATGTGTGGCTTTATGATATACAGTACATCTTGCAAATAGTCCTTCCTAATATGGAAGAAAAAAAAAAACAGTCACACTCTTACATGATATTTTTTTTTTCCTCTGCAGATCTGGAATCTGATGACCCTTCCTTATGTAATGATGTGACCACAGACACATTGACTCTGAATCCACCTTCTAGCAGTACCGCTGGAGGAGCAGGTGGTGGAGTGGGTTGTATGACAAGAGCAGGCATGCATTCACCACCTCCAAGACGTGCCTCAGATAATGACCTAAATGGGACATTTATCAGCCAACCATGCCGGTTTATTCCTCTTGGTGGATCACGTTTCCTTGAATGTCCAAGTATACGTATTACAAGTGATTCACCTTCAAACAGTGATGGAGAACAAGAAGAGTCAAGTAGGAATGATATTTGGGATGAGAAACCTCACCGTGATCAGTTGTTTCTCCCACCAGATCCATTTGGTTATCGGGACTCTTTTCTAAGCCCTAGTCCAGCAAGCAGCCATTCTTCATGGAGTTTTCTTTCCTCTGAGGCTTCTTCTTGTGACTCTCTCGGACAAATGTGTGAAGAAGTAGAAAGAGAGCTCAATGAAGCAGCCTCACGATTTACACTTGCTTCTCCACTAGGCTCCCCAAGAGGGTCACCAAAACCTTGGGGTGGTCACAATGATGAATTTTGGACAACTGTTCCCATTTCAGGTGCTCCTCCTTCACCCCGGGAAGAATTACTATCACCCTACCATTCAGGCCAGGTTTCAAGACCTACATCTCCTTGTGGTAAAAGGAGGTATTCAAACTCAAATGATGAAGGTGTTCGTCAAACCAGCTCCCCTTCCCCATCGCATTCACGCCGAGGAAGCCTAGGGGATGAGAACCTCTCCGCAGAAACAGAAGCTTCCCCCAAGCCCACTGATCAGAGCCAACAGGCAATGTCAACCTCTCTGGAGAGAGGCGATAACATTCCACAGAAGGCCAGAAGAACCTCAGCAGAGCAGACGGTGGCCCCTGTTAGGCCTGAGGAGTCCACGAGTCCTGGAAAAACCTTTTCTTCAGGTTCATCTGTAGGTGTAAATGATGAGAGTACTGGAATGTTCCCTCAAAACAGAAAAGATAATGTGGGGATGGATTATCTAGCTGTTCCGTCAGCATTGGCCTGGTCCAAAGCAAGAGTTGGAGGACAGAGTCCAATATTCAGGTAAATATTTCTTCTGTTTAAAATTAACCTGAATTTCCATATTTGTATTTCTACTACATACAGCACATGCTCATGCATACAAAAATCTGATTGTAAACTGTTCAAAGAAAGAAATAACTGAACATGATATCGAAGAAATATGTTTAATTATATTTTATTTAATTTATATTTAAGCCACTGTTGGGCTTAGGGTGATGATAATGTGTTTAAGTCTACATTAACATTTTCCAGTTTTGCCTATACTAGGCAATAGAACCCACGGTCAAATTGTTATTGTTGCCTGTGCCCCACATGAGGAAAACTCACTGTGGCAACCTGCCATGGTGACCATTGTCACTGGACAGAAATGACAGGAATAGAGTAAATGGCATTATCTTCCTTTTGATTTCAGATTACCTTTCAATTTCTGTAACATCTCTGGTACAAAAAGTGAAATCTTTCCAATGGGGACACAGTCAGCAGTAAAAAAAAACAAAAAAAAAAAACCTGACAGAGTCGGTATCATCTCTGCATTTTATCCAAATCAAATAAACGATTTTGGCTGGAATTCTACATTAAGCACACCTCTGCTTCACTGTGCAGGTTCACACACCATTACAGATGTCATCCATACAACTGAATGTTATTACAGTTCAGATCAGGGTTGACCAGGCTCCAACTCCAGAGCAGAACTCATATTTTTAGATAAACTCAACGGCTGGAAACGAGCAGGAGTTGTGTTGAAGCTGGAGCAGAGCTGAAATCAAAATAGGCTGAACTCCAAAGCTTGGAGTTGGAACTAATATTCTACAGCTGCTCCTCTCAATGCTTCTTTACATGACTGTCATACATTTAACTAACATAGATAAGAATTCAATGCATTTAGTAAAAGCAAATCAGTGGTAATTAAAGTGGAAGATAATAATTGGAGATACCTCCAATTTCCCCCCTCATCGTCTTTATGACATTCGCATACAAAAACACAGTCCTCACATAAAATGATCAAGGTGATTGTATTTGTTATTCACATATATACATGCTTAAAAAATGTGTTGCTAAAATGTAGGTTTTATAAGTGCTTTGCATGATATTGTGCATATATATAGCAAACCATATACTCATATGTTTATGTTTGGCAATACTAACAGTCATAATGAGCTGGGTAAAATAAGAGTAACAGAGAGCTAAAATACTTACCATTTGTACAAAAAATAAATACTGCTCCTCGCTCCCTCCAGTGCTGTTCATGTGACCAAAAACTCAGTTTGGTGTGATGACTCGCTGCCCGGCTTCCTGATTGGTCAATAACATGGCCAATGAGGAAGCCGGGCGCCGAGTCATTACCCCCCACCCCCCCGCCCCCCCGGCTTCCTGATTGGCCAGAAAGCTGGCTTCATGCTCCCTTGTCACCTGGTAACGAGGGAGCATGGAGGTGGCTTCCCGGCCAATCAGGAAGCCGGGCGCCGTATAATGACTCACCACCTGGCTTCCTGATTAGTTGAGAAGCTGGCCAATAAGGAAGCCAGGCAGCAAGTCCTTACCCGCCCACCAGCTGCCTGATTCGCCAGAATGCTGGCTCCATGCTTCCTCATCACCTGGTGACAAGGAAGCATGGCGACAGCTTCCCTGCTAATCGGGATCCCGGGTGG
This sequence comes from Nanorana parkeri, assembly GCF_000935625.1. Classification (NCBI taxonomy): domain Eukaryota; kingdom Metazoa; phylum Chordata; class Amphibia; order Anura; family Dicroglossidae; genus Nanorana; species Nanorana parkeri. The sequence goes on along the minus strand of NW_017306903.1, from coordinate 50,188 downwards.
CGAGTATTTACATGCCGCCTGGCTTTCCTAATGGGACTTCCGATTTCGGTATTCAGTATCGGCGAGTACCGAAAAAAAAATATTGGTACTAGTACTCGATACCGAAAAAACGGTCTTGGTGCATCCCTAGTGTTTACATTAGAGGGCTGACAACCTGCCAAGGATCTGATGCACCAAAAAATGAAGGCTTCACACTGACATTTCAGGGCTGGCAGCTGATTCCTGTAGTTGAAAACCTGGTTACAGACAGCTGCAACTGCCCTCTGCCGCTCTTCACATGTATCAGCACATCCAGCAGTTACCTGCAGCTAGGGACAGATGACCAGCCCACGTAAATGAGACCTAATAGGAAAAGGACTAAGATTTCAATAACTGTGTTGTGAGGTTTTACATTTCTCCACAATGCTTACAAATACAGAGATGAATGAGAGCTTAATTTAAGGTATGCATTATCTGGGCACAGTTTCACTTCAAGCAAGGAAAGAGACTTTAAGCTGTGAGGCATGTATCTTAAAGGGACCATGTAACCTGGCCCATTCTGGGAAAGTTAAACCCACCCTCTGACTCACTTATATGTACCTTTACAGCACTACTCTCCTTCTTTCTTCTTCTGTCTCAGCCACAGCAAAATACCCAGTGATTCTAGGTACAGGGAAACATGCACTTCCTCCTACAATGCACTGCTCATGCCTACCAGCCAACTGCTAGGACCGAACACTGTCACATGGCAGAGGGGTTGATGTAATGGCTCGGTTTATGCTCCAACACCAGCACACACCTGGTATTTGTCAGTGGCTACAAGGAGGTAGGAGCATTGTGAAGTTTATTGTAACTTGATTGGGAAGGGCAGACATCCCGCTCCGGGAGTCTCCCGCTATTAGATAGCGTCTCCCGGCGCCCGGGAGAGAAACACTTTCTCCGCGAAAGGTTTACTCTGCTCTTTTTTTTCTGACATGGGGGTTGCCGTCAGTCAGGAAAAAAAAGAAAAAAACAGCATAGGAATGCATAGCTAGATTCATATTGGCTATTTCACTTTGCAATAGCCAATAGCAAATTAGCTATTGCACCTGCCCACTGCTGCTGTCAATAGGCAGAGGGGGACCTGAAGTTCTCCATCAGGTCCTCTTCTAGTGATTGACAGCAGCAGAGGACAGGTGCAAAAGCCAGCTTGCTATTAGATATTGCAAATTGAAATAGCCAATAGCAATCTAGCTATGTATTCCTATGCTGGTTTTTTTTTTTTTTATTCTGACGGTGGACCCCATGTCAAAATATTTATTTAAAAAAACCTGCAGATAGCAAAGAAGCAATTGCTTCCTGTGCTATCTGCCATCATCTCTTCAGGGGGGAGGGGGGGCAGAGGGCACCTCCCTGAAATGAGAAGGGCACCTCCTTGAAATGGCGTTTTTTCAGGTTGGGATCCCTGGAAGTGGGCTTTAAAGCCCAACTGAACTTTCAGTTAGATTGAGCTAAACACATTCCATGTGCATCAAAACAAAAGGTGTACAATACATAGTCTCACAGTTTTGCTTTTTTATAGCACCTACAACCTAGAGCAGCCACAGCCGCAGAGTAGAAAAGCCTGTAACTTTGCCTCTTTAAAACTCTTTAAAGTCAACAATGGCCTATCCTGACAGGTCCCTTCTAAATTAACAAAAGCATGCAGGTCCTTTAAAATAAGTTACAGCCTTTTTCTCTCCCTTTTTTCTATATGTCTACATAGGATCAGAGTTAAAGGAGAACTATGAGGTGAGTGATTTTCATTTACCTCATAGTTCTAGCCGACCTGTGACAATGAGACTGTCACAGGTCGGCTCAGTAGATCGGGAGGTGAGCGAACATATACCGGCGTTCGCTCACCTCTCGATCCTGTCACGGCTCTCTGCCGTGACAGGGGAGGGGCTGGATTCCCCCCCTCCCCGCTCCGATCCGCCAGCGCTGACTGGGAGGGGGCGGGTACAGCTGGCTCTGCCTCTAGATAGGCAGAGACAGCTGTCAGTCACGCAGCTGGGCGGATCCAGGCACAATTGTCGGGATCCGCTTCAGCTGCGGCGTCTCAGTATACAGCTCGCTACAGCTCGCTGTATACTGAGCCTAGGGTGACAGGAGGACGCTAGTTTATGTCCTCCCGTTACCCTAAGGAGAACTATGGGGAAAATACTTAACCCCATAGTTCTCCTTTAATGAACCATGTTATTTTGAGGTGTATTGATGTAATGCCAACACTAACAGGATGCAGTCAATGCATACTCAAATTAACCATTTAAAAAATATATGAACATATTTGTGCAACAATTACAACTTTATTGACCATTGTATCCCTCCCTGATCTAGCTATGGTGGTGCTACATAAACAGCAAAAAGGAGATCATGATATAGATGTTGTTGTAGTAGCACAGGACAGCTTTAGTGAGGATTTTAAACCAGAGCCATCATTTCTGAACTAGCTCTTATTCTGGAGCTGGGGTTTCAGGAGCCACAGGGAGCAAGAGCTGAGAGTGTGTTTAGGCTGGTGAGTAAGTTTGAAGGTGGAGGCCATCCTGGGCAGTATCTTACAGAAAGGGAGCACTGTCAATCCTAGTCCAGATGACTACATCAATGTCACCATAGCACCTAAGCCCAATCTACCATCAGGCCATTCCTCCACATCTATGTTTTACCTATAAATGTGTGTATCCCAGTTTTTTTTTCTTTTACTTTCCCTCACTGCCTCCTTCTAAAATTATGTGATATGATCAGAAGTGTACATTTTCATGTCAATTTGAATAACACAATTTTCTTACCATTATATAATGTATGTGTAGTCAAAAATCTACATGATTCAATATGTAGCAGCCCTTGGCCACACATGCACACTGTCCCCTGCTTTTTCTGATAGTCAGATCGATATTACTAGTAAAAGATACCTGGTTATCTGACCAGAAATACAGGTTAACCTTATTTCCTTCCATGGGCTGACAACACAGACACTGCTGCTTTGATATTATAACCAGGAGTGTCAATCCAAGTCCACGACTGCAATACAATGTGCCAATGTTGCCCAGGTCGACACAGTACAATCTTCTCATCTCTTGAATGCTACTGCACATGGGAAGAGTAATTCTGTGACTGCCTGCACATTATGGCGGCCCAGGAAGTGTCTGCAAAAAGCGATGATGTACTGCAGGAAGAAATAATGATTTAAAGGCCCTTTGCCTACTGATGAGGAAACCAAACATAGGGGCATATTTATAAAGCAGTGAATCTGAAATTCACCAACCATTCACTGCAGGTGTATCTTGATATTCACTGCTTTATAAACATGCCCCTTAGTGTTTACATTTGTATTTGAAGTAATACATTCTCAAACTTTTTTTCAGTAATGAATTCAAGTCATATGTACATTACCCAGTAAAGTATTTAGTTAAATCTTTGCCCCAGCAATTAGGGTCATCATGTTCCTCAACAGCTAGCTCCAACTCTCTCAGCTCAACTTCCCTGAACTTCATGTCAAGTACAACATCACAACGAACAGTGCAGTGGCGTCACAAGAGGGGTGCGGCCTGCACCTGGATGTTACCATTGGAGAGTGACACCAAAATGACTTACAGTCATTTTGGTGCGGGTGACACCCAGCCTCAGGACGCCCCTGGGACAGTGCAGTCTCCAGTAGCTGCTCATCCACTAGATTGGGGAAGGCAAGAGCAGGGAGCAGGGTAGTAACTTGCCTTGCTTTTGCTTGTGTGTTTGGGGAGATACACGCAGCTTACTAGCACACACAAGGGCGGCTCCATAGGTCCCTACAAGGGAAAGGAGCCACCCTAAAACAGAATATCAGGGCCAGTGCTCAGGGGACCAGCTAATTCTGCAGGAAGCTAAAATGTTTAAATATCAATTGCATTCATTGTAAGTAATTTAATCAAAACATTTTCACTTTAATATGACTTTAAAGTATTTTTTTGCCTTATCTCAATGCAAAATAAAATAAATAAATAAATAAACATATTTAGTACATCTCTGCAATACATGCACATTTCACCATGTTTTATCCCTTTAAACATGCTGCAGAAAAGTAACTGTTGATGTGCAATAGATAGTGTGCTTCTAAGTTCCTCTTTGACATAACCCCTTCTTGTCCACAGGCAGAGAGCACAGGAAGTTATCAGGTTACAAGATACTGGCACAATCAGCGAGTACATTTTGCACTTACTGCACACATGTAACAAAAAACGTTCAGTATATTCAGCAGGCCAAAAGGGGGCAAATCAGAAAAGTTTATGGTTAGAGGTTACATACAACTTAAGGTAATCTAACAAACTACAAATTGAGAGTTTAGATCTCATTTAAATTAGATGTATAGCCAGAACATTTTTTTTTTTGCGTTTTGGATAGTGTCCCCACTGGGTAGATGCCCCCTCCCTGTTTGTTCCCGTGACCACTGACTATGGATTTGTTACCAGAACAGAAAGTGAGGGTAAATCTTCCAATGGGGACACCTTTCTGGTGACAACTGTGTAAGAGGCATTTCCCTCACTTTGTAGAGTAGTCTCCTCTCCTGAACAAAAAGTGAAATGGCAACAAAAAATAAAAACATGGGTTCTAACTCTTTTCCTGCCAACCATTCCAACAATGTGCCCTGAAACATATTTGTTTTGGTATTTTGTATTGGAATTTAAGTAAACTATTGGCACTCCTTTATATGCATAGTGCTTGAACCTTTTTATATTGTGTAAGATATAAATACTAGTGTGTTATCATGTGGCTGTTATTCAGGTCATCCTCTCTACCACCTCTGGACTGGCCACTGCCCAGTCAGTTTGAAGGTTTAGAACTAAGAATAGAAGTGCAACCAAGAACCCATCACCGAGCCCATTATGAAACAGAAGGGAGCAGGGGGGCAGTGAAAGCTTCACCTGGGGGACACCCAATTGTCAAGGTAAGAGTTAAATAATACAAGCGATTTACTTTTTTTTCACTTTTTGAATGAATATAAAAATAATAAAGCTTTTAATTGCAAAGATTGTCAGGAATATCTGTATGTACGTTGTGATGTTTGGGGAATTAGCTGGACCGCAGGACCCGAACAAAGGGAAATATACACTTCTCCCAGGACCCATCTTCTGGCGTCCTGTACAACGTCAATATGTAAAAGCTATGTGAACTATAGAAGTCTACGCTTTTGAAAGTGTGCATTTACTATAGCTTGTGTAATAGTGCTGTGTCATGCTTGATGGCACATGAAATATTGAAACCATTTCCTCCAATCTTCCACATTTGCAGTGAATACTGTACTGTATAATAGGCAGGAGAATGAGGCAGACAAGGAAGGCACAATGCACCAAAATAAAATAAATAAAAAGAAAGATGATTTCAAATTCAGAACTGTGTTTAACTTATCTAATTAGGAAAGCAAACAGCAACGCTATAGTGCATTCATCATAACATAGAGCCTTTATCCAAACCTATCAAGCAAGCCAGGAGATGCAGAAAAGACAATAAAAGAAATCTAATAATTAGGGGTATTACACCCCTAGATGGTGCTGATGAGTATAGGAATTTCTATGCTCAGCAGCGCAATCTAGGGATGCAAGTAGGGTGCGTATGGCATCCGCCCAGCATATAACTTTTATAAATTGACCCCATAATGATTGATGGTTAAACAAAAAAAAAGCCCATTTGTTTAATGAAGTAACCATGTTGGACTAAAAAAATCTGAAAATGCCCTGCAATAGAAGAGGTAGTATACACACCTCAACATTGGACTAAGCCTCCTACCTTTGTTCCATTTCAATGCTGAAGCCTCTGCCAGGCTCTGCACACATGTAACAAAATACATTCTATGGTATATTTCACAGGCTAAAAGGGAGCAAATAGGAAAAGTTCATTGTTAGAGGTTACATACATTGTTAGCGGTTAACCTTAAGTTAACAAACTAAGCATTGTTAAAGGGAGTTTACATCTACTTTTCAGTATATGTATTGTCAACTGGGTAGATTCACCCTCCTCATTTGCCCTTGGGACCACTGACTGACTGACATGTTGGACTCTAATAAAGCTAAAAGTTCCCTGCAATAGAAGAGGTAGTATACACACCTCAACGTTGGTCTGGGCCTCCTACCTTTTGTTCCATTCCAATACTGCAGCCTCTGCCGGGCTCTTTAGCATTCAACATTTCTAGGAGTGCCAGATGCTTGTGTCCCCCCGCCATGCACTGTTTTTTTTCCTCACAAGAAACAGCAGTGACATATAGTTAGGAAGATAGAGCCATATCTGTGCCTCGTGTTTTTAAATTTCGTGTCTGTGGAGGTAGCTAAATGTCTACTTACTGACAGCTCTTTTTTGCCAGTTCTTTTCACCTGGTACGTGCCAATCTGAGATATTGAGGTCTGTAACCAGCAGGCTTCTTACAACAAAGGGGAACCTGAAAAACATGTGATAAGAGCCTAAGCCTCCACTTGCTGACTGGAGAGAGGATTACACTAAATTCAAATGAAATATTGTATATTTACCCAGCTTAATAAAAAATGTATTTTATATAGTCCTAAAGAAATAAATATGTACCAAACCAATATAAGTAGTTATAAATAGTTTGCAGTATGTTAAAAGCATAGAAGCAAACGTATGTCACATATCTAGAAGGCCCAGCTAGTAATGTGGTTGGGGGAAGGCTGTAGCTCTGTATAGCTCATTGGGTGACTAGATGTTTCCCAGCTGTTTTCCTTTCTTCTCAGCTTTCCCACGCTGGCTCTCTTCCTTAGGCTAAAGGATCTGACTGATGTTCTGCGTCTTCCTGTATCTGTACATTTCCCGAGGTTGGTTTACTAAAGGAGTAATTTCACACTGGTCAGTGTGTACTTCACATATCCAATCAGGTCCAGGAGACTTGAAATACAGAAAATTTGCCTGAAACTGATAGTGGCTACATTAAGAGAAACCAGATTGTGAGGAAGATTATTCCTTTTGTAAATCATCAGATTTTTGAATGGAATCTACCATCATCAAAAGATCTCTTGAGCAGACAACAATTCAAGTTGACATCAGTGTCCAAAAGTTACAGTGTAATATGAAAGTCACTACTAGGGCTCATTCTCACATGCGCAGAGGTGCATACAGCATGCAGAAGGACTTGGTTATGTGCCAGGGAGGTTGTGCATCTGTTCCTGTACACATGTGTGCAGAAAGATGCGTACAGCCGCTGTGTGTGTCAGCCTGTCACTGATTTTTGACAGGCTGCTGCACAGAGAACCCATGACCTGTAAAAAAAAAAAATAGTGGTGCATGTATTAGTTTTTTTCACCACAATGCAATGCACAGTATAATGCTACCACCAGGAAGGAAGTGCATTGGGGTGGCATTCAAATAAACAGCAACAGCGTACCTAGCATGCACTGCGTCTTAGTGTGCGCTAAACGCACTGCTACTGTGCGTTTAGCTCAATACTACGGTGTAAACCGTCTCTTAAAGTAGAAGTGACATAATCACTGCGATGCACATAGCCTGTCCCAGCGGTTCTCTCTCCCACTATAGGCTGCTGGTAGAAACCTACAGGGGGGCGGATACAAGACCAGTCGCCCTGCACAGAGAGACAGCAGCACTGACCGGTTTGTATTACAGGAAACTCCTGCACAATGCAAAGTGCAGAAATTGTATCTCATGGCAGTGTTAGTTTGCGAATTGGAACATTGCTTCCTTAATTTGCATGGAAGACAGGAAACAGTAGGTTCACTAAATGGAGATAGTTTAGAGGGTGGAAGGGAGTAGAAGTGGAGTGTTTCTCTAAAATTAGATCCGGACTTTGGAAGATTTTTCCATTTGTGCATACAGTATGTTACATAAAAAAAAAAAACACTTTGTATGCTGTGGTTTCCTGGAGCAAAGACGTCATGCCATTTGAAAAACAGCTTATGTATCATACTTCTTAAAGAAAAACTGTCCTGAAAAATATGCAGGCTGCCTTTGCTGAATTCTTTTATTGAAAATACTTGGAACAAATAGGCAGCTCATAAGTTCTGACATTAATTTGACTTTGCCTGTTGCATGCTTGTTCCCAGATGGTGACTTATAAAAAAAGAAGCTGGAGAATGCCAGGTGTACTGTTACAACAGTTGTATGAAAACATGACAATGCATAGCCATGGGTAATATTTATATTAATGTGAAGTGAGAATTACATAGTTACATTCCTTAAAGGAGAACTATTTCACTCATCCTCATAGTTCTAGCCGACCTGTGACAATGAGACTGTCACAGGTTGGCTCAGTAGATCGGAAAATGAGTGAACACATACCGGCGTTCGCTCACTTCTCGATCTTGTCACGGCACAGAGCCGTGACAGAGGGACTGGATTCCCCCCTTCCCGCTCCGATCCTCCAGCGCTGACTGGCGGAACGGACGGGGGAGGGGGCGGGTACAGCTGGCTCTGCCTCTAAATAGGCAGAGCCAGCTGTCACTCACGCAGCTGGGCGGATCCAGACATAATTGTCGGGATCCGTTTCAGCTGCGGCGTCTCAGTATACCGTGAGCTGTAGCTCGCGGTATACTGAGCTTAAGGTGACGGGAGGACGCTAGTTTGTGTCCTCCCGTTACCCTTAGGAGAACTATGGGGAAAAGCCCATAGTTCTCCTTTAAGCCATTGTTCATTGGCATCAGTATAGCTGGTTCATATACTGCCATCGTGTGGTCATTTTGGTTATTGCACCTCGTTTTCTCTATTCCCTCCCCTTGTGTGTGATGTACTGGCCTTCTTTTCCAAGTTGTTCTCTTGGCATCAGAATGGCTGCTTGTGTCATGGCCACATGTTAATCTGCTCGCATGGGGGGAAACATTACCATGTTTTGACCTGCAAATACTGTCTTTCTAATCATCTGTTGCATCCTGTTGTCTGCTGTAACCTGCTGCACTTAATAAAGATCTTCGTGGATGAAAAGGTATTTGGTGAGTTCAGCGATCTGATAAAGACTGTCCGCGGTGATTATATCTGCTTATACAGGCCAGGCATAAGAGATCTCAGCAAGGCCTATATTACTCATACAACGGTTGGAGTCAGAATACCAGGCTGCTAGCATTTTTAGAAGGAGATTAACAATGGGAGCCTTAATAGTTCTCTCCATACTGGTTTGCTTTATATTTGTATTTCATTATTTTTTTTACTTTAACTGGAAGTAATTTTGGATCTAGTTTTCACATAATTATATGCTTACTGTGTCATATAGGTTGCAGGGTTTCCCCACAGAGTGACTGAATAAGGGAGATGGGTACCAATAATTAGCATCCTTTCTGAAATGCTTCTGGAAGAAATGATGGAGAGGCTCATTAAAGAGGACCAGTCACAACTGGGCTCATATAAGTTTATTTTTATATAGTCTTAAATGACATCATAAAGCATATCATCTATAAAGGTGCTCTGTACGCAGACTGTATCTGAACCAACCTGTCTCAGTGTGGGACTGATGTTTACACAGAGATGGTAGTGCTGGACAAGGCTAGTCAGTTGGGAGCAAGCAATGGTACCGAGTCTTTTTTCGGTGAACAAGTGTTTGTAGGTCATTACCCATGCAGGGCAAGGAATCAAATTAATTTTAACGCCAGTATATGCAGCTGCCTATACTTATGTTTCTTTTGCTCCCCTGCCAATCTGTTCACCCAAAAGAGAGGCGTGACATACCTGGTACATTGTAATATGGAGGAGCATCTGACTCCCTGCCTATCCTTTTATATGACATATTAACGGAATTTCGTATTTCGGATATAATTCGGAAACTGCAATTCGGATTTCGGATGCTTCCGAATTTACGAATTTCAGGAAAATTCGTACGAATTTCGATTCGTAACGAAACGAATCGCACATGTCTAGCCAAGGGATGAACTAAAAAAGAACTTTTCAATTAGGGGGTCAATTGTCCTTTAAGTTATTATAATATATTATATTATATTAAATAGTTCTGCTCATTTTGTCTGAATGAAACACTTTTAGCTATAAAATGTGTGTGTTTAACATAAGGTTGGCAGGTTAGCAACAGTCATTTCTCAGGGGGCTTTCCAGCACACATGCTGGGATTGTATATTGAGCTATGCACGAGCAGCTCAGTGTAAAGTGGGAACGGTTTGTGAGTACGAAGGTGTGATTCCTTTAGGCCTTGTTCACACCAAATGCAGAGCAGTTTTGATCCGGTCTGCAACTGCTCTGCTCTGCACCTGCTCCGCGCGTGGTGTGAACAAGGCCTTATTGCAGAAAAAAAAACATAGTATGAGGTGCAATTATAAAGAATTTGCAGAGCTAAACGCCCTGCGAAATTGCATGTACATTTGTTGTGTGTGAAACGGGGCACAAATGAATGTTTTTAATATATTTTTGAATGCAATATCTGGAAAATACTGCATTACAACCACTAGATGGAGCGCCTATTTCCTACACTCCTCAACACCATCTAATGGCCATAATGCAGCATTTACCTGAAATCACATTCAACCTGGAAAGAAAATATGCAAATAACATTCCTTTTTGCTTTTATTTGCACAGAACAAACGTACATGCAATTTCGCAAGGTGAATGTTCCTGCCAATTTATTATACACTCTTAGTCTCAATAGTCTTGTGCAATAAAAAACCTTCCTGCTCACAAATTTAAAAACCTGCATAAAGTTTTGCTTTAAATTATTTTGCAATAACATATTATGCAACACTAAAACAAAACCTGAGAATGTACTTTTATTCACATCTGCCTCCATCCCAGCAGAGTTTGCTATTCAGTTTTCCTGCCACAGACAGAAAAACACGCACTTCAAGGCCAATTTGGTGAGAAGCCCATTAACCTACCAGCATGTTTTGGATTGTTGGAGGAAACCAAAGCACCCAGAGGAAACCCACATGAACACATGGAACATATACAAAGTCCACACAGACAGCAGCCTGGTTGGAATCAATCACAAAGCTCCAGTTCTGAAAGACATCAATGCTAACCACTAGGAAAGATTAGCTGATGTGATCCTTTCTACCACTTTTTTATGGGATGACCATATTCTTGCATTTTTTTAGTCTACATATGAAATATTGCGGGAAAACAGGGTTGTATTTCCACTTTGCACAGCAGTTATGCAATTAAACAGAAATTAACATCTGTGTTCTGAACTTCTGTTTCAAAGGAAATATGAGATATAAAAAAATTTTTTGTTGTACTTTAAAGCTGAACTCAATAGAAACAACAAAACTACACTTGGAGTGGGGCTCTCTTTGCATTGCAAGCGTTAAATGCCCATTTTTGTCCAACTTACCTTAAAAATCAGTTTTACTTACCCTTGCTCCCCCACCAGCTGGTGTATTCCTCTTCCCTCCGATGCTCTAGGTTGTGGGCAAGCTCTCGGTGTCCTCACCTACAATGCAGGACTGCTGGCCCAGCATTGTACATGATGACATCAGAGTGCAACCAATGAACAGAGCACGCAAGAGATGTAGTTTTGGAGGGTTGTCACATGTAAAGAAGGAGCCTGCAGGGATGAATGATAATGTACTGTAAGTAAAATTGCTTCTTTTAATCCTTTTCATGACTAGAGTTTTTCTAAGCCTAAACGCTCAGACCAAATTTAGCAGCATTGGTATGTGTCATTTGATATTAAAGTGACGCTAAACTCAGGAGTTAAATCTTAAAAATGCAATCAAGTACCTTAACCATGAACAAAAATGTATCTTGGTGACCACCTAGTAACCACCTTAGTAACCACCTCTCCAAGCTCACTCCCATGATGGACTACTATCTCATGTTTAGTTAGCTAATCTGTACTCAAGGTATAGTCCATCACGGGATTGAGCTTGGAGCAGTGACTACTTTACAACACACATAGGGACCATGGGGAACAAAAGTAGTCACCCTCCAGAAGAAAGTACAGTATCAGCACCAATTCAGAGATGATTTGAGAATCAGCTGAGAGATACATTTTTGCTAATAGTTAGGGTACTTGAATACATTTTTAAGGTTAACCTCCTGAGTTTAGTGTCACTTTAACTCTATGGCAAATGTTTCTGATTGACAGCAGGTCTGAGAACTAAGAGTACAAACACGGCTGCACAATCCTAATTCTCTAGTGCAAGGATATTTAACATTCTCACAGCAAGGGACATTTTACATTTGGACTTGGAATAAACTCGTATTGTGGTCATAAAAGGTTTAAGATACCCTAGACAAAACCTTGTTCATTCAAGGTGGAGCCCCACTGCAAGGGTAGTTTTGTAATTTGCCTAGAGTTCAGCTTTAAGAGGCTATAATTGTAAAGGTAGCCTACACATGGAAAATTAAGTTGTCCTATTTGATTCCCTGCAGCTTATAGGATATAATGAGAAGCCACTGACCCTCCAGATGTTTATTGGAACAGCGGATGAGCGTAACCTGAGATCTCACGCCTTTTACCAAGTTCATCGCATAACAGGAAAAATGGTGGCTACACCCAGCTATGAAGCTCTTGTAGGAAGCACCAAAGTTCTGGAGATGTCCCTTTTGCCTGAAAACAACATGTGTGCCAAGTAAGATGCATGGCAACATACAGTGGAAACACTGGACTTAAAAAAAACAGATATTTTTAATTAGTAGAATAAAATGGGGGCTCCTTGATCTATTAGGAAATGATGCCTTGACTACAGGAAGCAAGGCAGGATGAAGGTTGGTCCTACCTAAAATTGACCCCCACCCATCTATACAATATTAGTGTTTTACTATTGCCTGTGCTCACTGTTTGTGTGTGGGGGGTGGACAGGTTGTAGCTACATTCAAAGTGGAGCTAAACCCACCAATTTAAAAGAGAACTATGGAGTAACCTTTTTATCCCACAGTTCTCTTTAGGGTAATGGTAGGACATATACTAACGTACTCCCGTGACCCAAAGCTCAGTATATAGCAGGCTATTGCCGCAGCCCAAAGACAGATCCTAACAATACTGTTGAGATCCACCCAACTGGCTGATTGATAGCGGGCTCTGCCTATATAGAAGCAGAGCCAGCTGTACCCGCCCTGTACCATTCTCTGCAGGGAGATGATTGGGAAGTGAGCGAGCGACGGTATGTGTTCACTCACTTCCCGAATTACAGAGCCCACCTGTGACAGCTTCACACTACGGCTCTAACTATGAGGATGAGTGTAAATCACTCACCCCATAGTTCTCCTTTAACTGTTTTCCAAAACAGACACATCCATGGAATCCCTCTAGTGATAATTGTCAAAGTGCACCATGGCAACTGCAGATCTAACCAGAGGCTAATATGGTGCCATCATTGGCTGTAAAAAATAAGAGGCTTTAATTCCACTTTAAGGGGTGGGGAGTACTGACCTGAAGCTGCACCAGGCACCAGGAATCACACGGTTTCTCTTGCTGTTCCAACTTTATTAAGGATTTTACCATCCCAGAGTTTAAATACACCCTGTGAGTTTGGTTAGTCAGATGCCTATCTTGAACTTGTGGTTAAGACAGGTGGTTATGTGATGATAATTAGGGGCTCACAGTTTATTTCTGACTGGCACCAAGTTCCTTTTAAAGTACATCAAAAGGCAAATCTTTTTTTTTTTTTTTTGGTTAGCGCAGTGGGGGGTAACTATTGTCTCTGAGGCTGAAAGTAAAGGACAAATCCCAAATTTTGAATTGGCATCAGAACAGGAATAGAGGGGTAATCATCCAACAGGCACACTTCTTCTGGTGACAACTGTCTAATTGGAAATCTCTAGAATGGGACACAGCAAAGAATCTGACAGGGGTTTAATTCTTCTCTACTCTATCATTACAAGAAAAAGCTGAACTCCAGGAAAGATCTTTTATGGATAATTACATTGGTCCAGCTTGGCTCAATTTCAGTATCTATAACTGATCTCAGGAGGGCCGCTGGGGTTCCTAAAAATCACTTTATTAGCCAGCACTACATATACTCAACGGTGGACTCTTCTGGCTTCAACTCCAGTGGCTTCCCCTCTGCTCTGAAAACACAGGTAGTCGCTTGCTGAGAAACGCTGCCATGCAGAGAACTCTTGTATTTTTTTCAATGCATACATGGCATACTATGATGCGTCGATTGGAGAGGAGGGATGGCTGACATCAAGGGCTGACATCAAGATCTCCACCTCGTCCAGCCAGAGAATGGCTTGTGCTCAGTGTACAAAGAGGAAGCCACTGCAGCCGTAGCTGGAAGAGACCAGCGCTGACTATATGTAGCACTGAATAATAAAGTGAATTTAGCATCCCCAACGGCCCAGAAAATCCATGTTTTAGTATCCATAAAACATAATTCCTGGAGTTCAGCTTTAAATGTAATGTAAATCTAATATGTTGGTTTGCTTGTAAGCTGCAATACAAGTTGCTGTTTTTACCAATAAGGCTACGACCTTGCACTTCCAACACAGCAACCACTCTAATGTTATTTGGCAGAAAGGCATATGAAGTCTTTCTGGGGACTGAGAACATGCCTCCCAATTTTCTGAGATGAGAAAGAGGAAAGAGGGACACCTTCTAGCACAATCGTGGGAATTTATCAAAACTGGAGCAGACAGAATCTGGGTCATTTGCCTATAGTAATCAATCAGCTTCTCTCTTCAGTTTGTTTCGTTAAGCTTTGAAAATGAAATATAGAAGCTGATTCTGTGTGCTCCAGTTTTGATACATTCCCCACCCCCAGTTTATATAGGCAATAACTGCCATGCCCCTAGTTATACGGACCATTAAGAAAGTATGAGACAAATATGATTGGTTCAAGCTATAGTTGTTGTTTTTTTTTCTTGATTACTTTTCATTTATACTGACTTTGCCAAATTGCAAACCAGATAATTGGGAGATAGGATTAAGGTTTTAGTGCATAATAACACATTTGGTATTTAAATAGAACCTTTTGATAGACATCTGTACATCAGACCAATAAGGCCGACAACTGAGAAGGAAAGAGGGATTTGGTTTCACAAGAGGAACAATTGGGAGGTATGTGTGAATCTGTGGATATCTTATGCCTATGCTTCTCAGCAGTCAGGACATGACTATAATGACTACAATTATATAAAAATATCAGTTATTTTAAAATAAACCTTTTTTTCATGATACATATAGCAACCAATAAAAGAGTTTGAGTGGTTGCTAAGAGCACCAGAAACAGATCTTTTTTTCATATACATCTATAAATATGCGTCTTGAAGTGATGCTGTAAATGACTGATAAATATGTCTATGTTCCAGTATAGACTGCGCCGGAATTCTAAAGCTCCGAAATTCAGACATTGAGCTCCGGAAGGGTGAGACAGACATTGGCCGAAAGAACACGCGTGTTCGACTTGTGTTTCGTGTGCATATTCCACAGGGTGGTGGGAAAGGAGTTTCTCTACAAGTGGCGTCTGTACCTATAGAGTGCTGTAAGTAAAACTAATGATATTCTGTTACAGGTCTATCCTTGCCAGTATTCTAATAATCCATAGTCATGCCAGTTTTACAGTATGCAACCTGCATGCAACCTGTAAAAAGAGGGCATTTTTTGAGAAATAGGTCTACCATCCTTTTTCAACCGTTTGCCTAAGAGGAACCCCTAAACATAAGAATGAAATCTCCTACACCACACTCACCGCTTCCCCAAACACTATCACACTAGGCTCTGTTTGCCATGTGTATGGCTGTGTTAATGTAGATGCAGCTCTAGTGTACAGTATATAAAAACGAATAGGGGATGTGCAGTATATGTGAAAGCTGAATCTCAAGTTCCATTTGTGCATTTTATACTAGATAATATCATTTTCTGCCATGTGGTTTGGAGAATTCAGAAAATCCCAAATATCTCTCTCTATCATGTTGTTTATGCTGCATGATCCCTTTTTACTGCAGTATAGTTATAGTAAATGATTGTCCAGAATGCCTGGGTTTTTCAGAAATAGGATCTGTTTGATGTATGGAGCACTATAGGGCTGATTTACAAAAACTGCAGCTAAAGCAGTTCACAGCAAAAAGTAAATTTGGACCTGTAGATGGCTTCCATACAGCCAGTAAATCTGTTTTTCTAAAAGCAATTTTCATCATAATTTTTATAAAAACATGATTTTTGTTTAAGGACATCTGTATTAAGTGAAATGCATAGGCTTTAATTGCTAACTTTCTTCTTCAACAGAAAAAAAAAATTACCACACCATGAAATTCATACCAGCAACATGTTCCTGTTCAATAACAGGATGCAATTCCACAGTCATTGGCTGGTCAATTAATTTAAAGCCTGGACAGACTGATCCACTGGCTGATGTTGACTGTATGGTTTTGGCACAAGAACTATGCATTCACAGTTGACTGTCAGATATAACTATTAAGGTACTTCCTTATATTGATGGTCAGGGGTTGATGTAAGTGGTCACTTACCTGACTACTGATCCCACACTGCTGGCTCTTGCATTGACGTCGGCCGATTGCTGGTGCCAGTACTCATAAAAGTTGTCCTGTACAACTATATATAAGTTGTAGCAAAACTTTGCAGTTGTTTACCTTCTAATGGCTGCTCTACTCAGTTGATTAGAGTAGTGGCAGATAAAGATAATATTGGAAACCAGGAGACCAAAGTGTGGAAAATTATCTTTTTTTGAATTTGAAACAGAATGTGATAACTATTATATTAGACCTTTACCTTTAAACACCCAGACCATTACCAACATTAAAACTTTAACCAAACCATGTGCTCAGTCCTTATGAACTTAAAGTGACATTAAACCCTCAGATTTTTTAACATAAAACCAATACTGTAATGTGTGCCTTACTGTAATCCAAGGTAGTTTCCCTTCTCTTTGCTGCTCTTCCTTTTAAATCTGTATCTCTTCTCATGCTGGGCAGAACTTCTGTTTTGCAGCAGACTGCCTTGTCTCTGAAATGGATACATGGTGTCTGTGTGCAGGTTAACAACCTGAGCCAGCACTACAGGAAGTGGCACTCAGCTGCAAAGGGAAGTTCTCCCCCAGCATGAGAAGACATGATGATTTAAAAGGAAGAGCAGCAAAGAGAATGGAAACTACCATGGATTACAGTAAGGCACACATTACAGTATTTGTTTATGTAAAAAAATCTGAGGGTTTAATGTCACTTTAAATATAATGTAACTGTACCATACCACCCGTTACCACTAAAAGCGATGGCCACCTGTAAACGTGGGTAACAATAGCTCAGTCTTTATGGACTTGAGCACCAAGTATCTGTATCTGACCACCAGGTACCGCCAGAAACACTGTCCACCCAAAAAGGTGGGTGGCAATAGCTCAGTCTTTATGAACTCGAGCACCAAGCAACTTTACCATACCACCAGAAACACATACAGAGGTGAGTGACAATGCCCTCAATAAACTTGAAGCTGTTACAAAGGAGGGAAGGGAGGAAAATAACAGCCAGATTGAATGTCCAAACTATTCCAAAACCACAGATGTTGCAGACTAATAAATAAACTTACATTATATAAAACAAAATATTTTAACGACCAAACTGGTTTCCAAAAATGGCAATGCAAAGTTCCATAATTCTAAAAATGAAATATGGTTCTTAAGCACCAAAGAGGAATTTCTGAAGCTATGAATAAAAACTGGTATATTGCGCTTAAATAGTGTTAAAACTAATTCTTACTGGCCAACAGAAATGGCAGAAAGGGAAATAAAAAAGGCATATCCTTCCTGTGGCCCAGTGTTCAGAGGCAGCACTGCGGTAACTGTCAGCAAAAAGAAAACTTAAAGTACCAACCTGTTTATTGTCCATAATTGGGCCTAAAATGATCGGTTACACAAGCAATTAAAGTAAACCTGACATAAAAATTAAATTCCAA
>NW_017306903.1:27510-32385 GCF_000935625.1 Nanorana parkeri | reverse complement strand
ATGCTCAGGCCTCAAGGCCTGTGGGTACATAGGGGGAATGTCACATATTCAACAGGATGTTTGCAGAGAGTACATGGAGATCAGAGCAGTGGGGGGAGCAGTAAAACATTAGATTTGGTCACCAAATTGTAATCAGCACAATTAGGAAAGGGTTTGGGTTTAATCTATTCTGACAGGTTTAAAACATGCTTGAAGAAGCCACAAAAGTATATCAAACCCATGACTAATGTGTTCTGATAGGATTCAAAACATGTCTTGTTTGCTTATATTTTTTTTCACAGACTGAAGTTCTCATTTCTGCCACTAGGAAAGTGCTGTAAAAGAAAGGTACAGTAGACTGATTTCCAAGGTTGCTGTAAATAAAGCCAGTTGCCATTTTATATTGTAAGCACACTGGGTTACATGGCACAAAAAACAGCAATCAGTGATTTCAGATGACAGAGTCAACTGCTGTAAAACATAAATAGGTGGAAGATAAAAAAACAGATAACACCAAAAAAAGTACCAAAAGAACAGTTCATTCTATTTAGCCCTTTATAAACACACCTGTAATTTTTCTCTGGTTCTCTTAGCTCAGCGTTCAGCACAAGAGCTCCCTCAAGTGGAAAACTACACTCTCAGCGCATGCTCAGTGAATGGTCGGGAAGAGTTGCTCCTGTGTGGTTCCAACTTCCTTTCAGATTCAAAAGTGATCTTCCTAGAGAAAGGTCCAGGTAAGATATGAATGAGGTCTATACCAAATGTAGGAGCAGCTAGATAACCTTTTGTTCTACTGCCTTGCTGCAGTGAAGCACTGGATCCAAATAACCAGAATGCTTCAGTCATTTGTTCTCCACTTTTTTTTACATAGGTGTCCGCTTTGGCTTTAAACACCAACTCCAATTTACAGCTTATCTTAGGGTACAAAAAATACCCTTGTTGGGGGGCTTCTTCTGCACTGCAGGGGTTATCTGCTCATTTATATCCGTGGGTGAAGAGGTCTTTTAGGTACTTGATCTCCGCTTCCCCGGAAATCGCCGCTCTCCACTTCGCTCTGGCTCATGGATTGTCCCTCGGCATTCCCACATATAATGCAAGCCTATGAGTCCTGCGTTGTGCATAATTATGTCAGTGGGCCTCCGACCGCCAGAGTGCGGGAGGGAAAAGGTTGCAGGAGCGGGGAACAGGTATGTAAAAGTGCTTTACAAAGGTCCCCTAGAAAAAATAAGCAGTTAACCGTTGCAGTGCAGGGGTAACTCCACTGCAAGGGGACTTTTTATTGATTGGAGATAGGTTTTAAGGTTTCTTTCCACATGGTGGTAAGGTCATTGTTTTCAAAAATATGTGTATGTATGCAAAACATGATCAAGAACTGACATGAATAGTGACCATTTTTTCTACAAAGCCATATATAAAATGTTGGCATGATAAAAATGAAAATACCCCAAGACAAATTATTTAATCTGATTTCCTTTGCTCCCGACAGATGGAAAACTGCAATGGGAAGAAGAAGCAAAAGTAAACAGATTGAAAAGTAATGAGGTATAATGTGCATCTTTTTTCATTTTGATCAAATTCTTTTTTCTCAACTCAGACTTAGTATGCTTCTGATGATGATGTATCTTACGTGAAGAGGCTCCATATATTCTGCTTTACATGTCATAATCTGTCAGATTTATTTGACATTTTCCTGGAATGTATGCCAGAATGTGAGAAAGTACTATGTGAATACCATTTGTAAGAGCCGCATGAGCTAGAAATATAACTGAACAGACAGATACAAAATCTTAGAATGCATTAGCTGTTACGGAGTGGTAAGAAAATGTTAAAAGAAAAATACACTGTAACCAGGCTAAAAGTGTATCTAAAGCCAAGACTTTCTTTCTTTCATTTTGGATAGTGTTGAAGAATTAAAACATTTATCGTCCTTTGAAGACCAAAATGCTATAGTTGTCACTGAATACTATAGATGGCAGGATTTTTCTCTCACTTCCTGTTGTGTCTCCGGGACAGGAAGGTAAATCTTCCCAGTGGGCCAGAAAAAAAAATAAAGACGGACATTTATGAAAGTGACATTAAACTCAGGAGTTAGATCTTAAAAATGCATTCAGAGTACCCTAACTATTAACAAAAATGTATCTTATTTGTGTATCACTCAGCTGTAGATCCTCAAATTATCTCTGAATTGGTGCTGGCACTGTCCTTCCTTCTGGAGGGTGGCTACTTTTGTTCCCCATGGTCCCTGTGTATGTTGTAAAGAAGCCACCACTCCTTCCCATGATAGACTTAAATCTCAAATCTCAATTAGTAAACTAAAAATGAGATTGTAGTCCATCACAGGAGTGAGCTTGGAGCGGTGGCTACTTTACAGCACACACAGGGACCATGGAGAACAAAAGTAGCCTCCCTCCAGAAGGAAGGACAGTGTCATCTTGAATTCAGAGTTGATTTAAGGATCTACAGTTGGAGTGGTACATATGTAGCACCCCCTAACACCCAGAGGCCTGAGGTGGACCCCCAAAGGCAGGGAGAGCTGATCAGAGCTATCAGGGGCAGATCCTTAGCCAGTGAAGGGACATGTGATCGCCAAATTGGGCGCCAGTCACTTTAATCGCCTTTTTCAATGCTTTACTGTAGAACAGCATAGGTATAGTGCTTCAGACATCCATAGCAAAAATAAAACAGACTCCAGGCTCACAAATCCCTTTCAGGGTTCCACAGTACAGAATCATTAGGAGAATAGGCTGACACAGTGTAAAAGAGCAACTGCTAAATGGGGGTGTGCATGAGATCTTCCATGGGAGAGACAGCAGACTTGTTCCTGAGGTCCATATCATCTCTTTGTACCTCCATCAGTCATAAGGCTTCCCTGGTTCTTCTCCACAGATTGTTCCAGACTAGGGTTGCCACCTGTCCAGGATTCACCCGGGCAGTCCGGGTTTTGAATGCTGTGTCCAGGTTTTTAAGGCAGCTGAAACCCGGACACATGATGCCAGGCAGACAGGGGCAACCAAGATTAAGATAGAGGCTGCTAGCCCCCCACTAAAAATAGTCTTGACTGTGATATTTACATATGAATGGATGACGCTATTTACATATGAATAAGCCATGACTCATTCTCCCAAACAAATTTCTGTGCGCCCCTAGAGTGTTCAGGTTTCGCTGGAAGAAAAGGTGGCAACCCTGTTCCAGACCCCACCTGGGTCCACATGGGGCCTCCTCCAGGCTTGAGTCCTAGTCAACTTCTCCAACATTGTGCATCCACCCCCCAGAGTTGGAGGAGAAGGAAGTCAATAATGGCAGTTTCCATAATTCTCTCAGCACAGGTTCCATTTAAAGCAAATGTAATTGATTTCTAACTAGATGTTGTGAGTTACTCTCCACTACACATTGCTCCCCTTGTGTCTCCCTTTTCTTCCAACTGAACAGGAAAGGTCTTTTGCCTATTTGCTCTATAGGATTTCCCAGAAATAATACCTGTCATAAGAGAAGTACAGAGGCTGCCATCCTTCTAAAAATGCTAGTAGCCATCTTGTAATGCTGACCTTTTTTTTCTTTTAATTTCCTGATCTGCATACTTGTTTGGGGTCAGTGACACAGAAATCACTGAAGCCTGAGGGTCAGCACAACAGACAGGCAGCTAGCATTTTCAGAAAACGTTCAGGAATCGCAGATCTCAAAGTTCTCTCATGACAAATCTACTTTATATGTCATTGGAAATCTACCTCGACCAGTATGTGTTCCTCTGCTGCCAGCTAGTGGTGAAAAAACACTATACTACTCAGAGATACATTTTTTATCATTGTATGTTTATTGATTTTACAGATATAATAATGTGATATTACATGTATTGTTATGCTTTCCATTTTCCAGTCTCTGCTGTCTGTGCAAGTCCCAGAGTACTGTAATACGGAGATAACACGCCCCCTACAGGTCTACTTCTATATTTCCAATGGACGCAGGAAAAGGAGCCCTATGCAAAGTTTTCGGTACCTACCAAGTGAGTGCCTCAAAAGTCATTAAGTGGTTTGGTTTAATTTTATTGTTTATGCTTGCAAACTAATCTTTATATTACTTGTATTTTTTTATATCATAGTTGTATTATATATTATTTCACAAACAGCAATTTAAAGTAACACTAAACTCAGGAGTTAAATCTTAAAAATGCATTCAAGTACCTTAACTATTAACAATGCTGTACTTCATTTGTGTATCACTCGGCTGTAGATCTTCAAATCATCTTTGAATTCATACTGACACTGTCCTTCCTTCTGGAGGGCGGCTACTTTTGTTTCCCATGGTCCCTCTGTGTTGTAAAGTAGCCACCACTCCAAGCTCGCTCCTGTGATGGACAACAATCTCACCTTTTGTTAGCTAATTTGTAGGGATGCACCGATACCGATACTAGTATCGATATCGGTGCCAATTCCGAGTATTTGGGCAAGTACTCGTACTCGCCCAAATGCTCCGATGCCCAGCACGAGTACTTCCGGTATCAGGAAGCCGGGCAGCGCATCATTACACGCTGCACGGTTTCGCGATTGACCGCAAGCTGGCCTCGTGAGGTAAGGTTACCTTACCTTAGTATGTGCTGCCTGTCATCCCCCGTGGCCTCTCCAGCGAGAATGCGGCCTTCGTCCGGTACCCAGGCCAAGCCGTCCAATCAGGAAATCGGTTTATTTGGATGTCTGTGACACTTTCTGTCCAATAAAAGGGACATATTTATCTTTACTACTGAGTGCTGGTGATTTCCTGACTTTCCAATCAGGAAGCCGGGCGCCGTCTAATGACGCGACGCCCTGCTTTCTGATTGGCCGGGAAGCTGGCTTCATGATCCCTCGTCATCTCATGACAAGAGAGCATGGAGCCGGCCTCCCGGCCAATCAGAAAGCAGGG
>NW_017306903.1:1409-26827 GCF_000935625.1 Nanorana parkeri | reverse complement strand
AACAGACGGGGGAGGGGGCGGGTACAGCTGGCTCTGCCTCTAGATAGGCAGAGCCAGCTGTCACTCACGCAGCTGGGCGGATCCCGGCACAATTGTCGGAATCCGATTCAGCTGCGGCGTCTCAGTATAGCGCGAGCTGTAGCTTAGGGTGACGGGAGGACGCTAGTTTGTGCCCTCCCATTACCCTTAGGAGAACTATGGGGGAAAGCCCTAACCCCATAGTTCTCCTTTAATAGAGTAGTCCCGCAGTTCAGGTAAGAGGGGGGGAGGGTGGGGAGTTGGGGGTTTTGCAATCTGACCATGTTTCATGTTACACCCAGAATATGGTCGGAAAAGTAAATTTAGCCTTTAGGAGCATAGCACACCACCTACAAATGGTAAATATGGCCTGCACAATATTCTATATATTACCCATTAAAAAAGAAGCACAAAATCACTATAAAAAGGCATTTGTTTTACCCTGAATAGGAAGTATAAACAAAACACTATACACTTGTATACTCTTTACAACGTGTGTACTTAGCCATATTGAGGTTGATAACAAATGTTATACAATACAAATACTCATTTTCTTTTATGGTGCTCTACTTATCAAGTCGCATCTTTCAGTGCAGGTGATCACAGGCAGAATGCAGTCTCTTTTAGCAATGTAAGGATTTTAAAAGGTGTAAGGAAGAACATGTAAAAGACTCCATATAAAATAAATCTGTTGTGGGATAAATAAGGGTTGCCACTTTTGTCCTGCTTCTGAAATGCAGAAAACATGCAGGGCAAAGTGCCAGCATGTCTCTTAACGTGCCCCCTGCTCAAGATATACATTACCATGAATCGAGCACCGTTTCTGCCTCCACTGCTGCCGTTTAGAAACCCGCTGCTTTCAGTATGGGGAGCAGGGAATCTTCTCCATTGACAGTGCACAGGTCCTAAATGGAAAAAAATGACAGTGCCTCTGAAAGTAGCTGCAGACACACTGGCTTGAATATTTTCCAGGTCAGTGGCCAGTAAAGTCAAAGAAAAGACAGCATTATGTCACGGTAACTCTCAGATCTCTCATTTTCTGTATGTAAATGCATATCAGCGGGCGCAATTTTGTGGACAGAGAACTTGAGATTGTTATGCATGTAGTAGCTGTACACTTCAGCATATGTAATAAATAAAAGGAGACAGTATAGGAACATTGTGACCGAAGGACAGATGTGCATATTAGATTCTTGCTATTTAAGATTTATAAAACCTAATTTTTTGTACATACATTTTTCAGACTGCTTTTTTAGTATATGATTATCATTTTTTTCTCTTATTCTCCTTTCTTTTTTTCTGTCTACTTTTCATTCTCTTAATGCTTCGTCTTTGCAGTCATTTTTAAAGAGGAGCCTCTTCCTGAGATAGCTTTACATAGGTTTCCCTCTGCCCCTCTTCCTCCTCCTTGTCACATATCTTTAGATCCAACACAGATGGACTTGTCTGCAAACTTTGTCCCTGCTCTACCACCAAACTTGCCTGAAACTCCCATGGATGTATCTCCCTATTATACCTCTCCACACCAGGAAAAAATGTTCCCAGGTACTTCAGATTGCGGTGTAGGAAGTAGTTCCTTTTTGGGGTGCTACTTTAATCCCCCAGTAGCTCCTGAGTTTAAATGCCCCATCCCATACCATGAGAGCAATAGTGATGTTTCACTAACTTTGCCATTTCAATCAAACACTAGCTCTCCTCTTCCTCCAAGTCCAGTTCCCTGGTCCCCTCAGCCCTGCTCTTCCCAATCCTCATGTTCAACTACATTTAGTGGATCTTTGCTTTCCCATTTAAATTCACCCAATAAAATGGAGGAGAGAAGTGCAGGTCCACATCAGAATTATTCCTCTTCCCCTATTTTAGCAAGTCTAGATTTTGAAACAAATGCACATAATTTTGTCCGTGATTATCAGCCATATCCAGACTGTGCTCCTCCCACATACACAACATTAGGTGAAAGTAGGTCCCTAGAGACAATGCAGGTTAAACTTTCTACCACATCTCCAGAAGTGGACAGAAGAGAGCCATGTGCTACCAATCAACATTTTACTGGAAGCTCAATCTCCAGTCATCCTGGTAATCCAACACAAACATTAAACTCAAAAACAGAAGATGGCTCTGTTAGTCATTCTGAATTTTCTATGCAAGTTTCCAGTTTGGGTGTCCCCAAGGACAATAATGCGCCACAAGCATATTCTGCCTCTTACCAAAGCTTGACCAACTGCACCAGCCAACTCACGAACCTTTGCCCTTCTGCACATCCTGTTCCCTTATCTTCACCTTCTTCCCCACTCATTCCTAGCGCTACAATTCCTAGTCAAAAGGCATCATCAGATGTTTCATTGGGCATGTCATCAAATCAGACTGAGAAAGATACCTGTTACCAGAACCATTCTGAAGAATATGCTAAATCTTCCAGCAATGAGGGAAGAGATTTGGGAAAGGAAAGTCAAGGGTTTGAAAGCCCTTTCCACCCTATTCCAATCCAGGGGATCACACTGGAAGAAGGTACGATAAACCTAAAATATGCATTGGTTTATATAATCTAGCATTTGAAAATGTTTACAAATAGGTTTAATAGGCTTCAAGTATCTAAACAAATAAGAGATATTTTAGATAATGATGGGATTTCAGCAGAAACCTTTTGCTACACTGCAGCTTGCTATCTGGTGATCCTATGAAGAACCCAGAGGTTAAACTTAAATATAAAAGCCACATATCTAAGCAATAGACAGCCAATAAACTCGGACATTTTTTAAGTTGTGTTAAAGCACTGAACTGTGTGTTTCTGATTACAATCTAAATTTTATCAGTGTTTAGTTGCATAAGCTGCATTACTGAAAACCAACAACAATTGTCTAGTATTGCTACAACTAATGGTTTCCGATATTCATTGCTTGGCTTGTGTTGCAATAGTTAAAGAAAGTCAGTATTAAAGGTCCACTTTAGTCCAACCTAAAAGGGCATTTTGGTATTGTCTCCCCTTTACTGACTTACCATGCCTTGTTCTGTAATGTGTCACTGTGTGGAGGTGGCCATTATGGTAAAGGCAGGGCTTTGCTCCCTCACAACTGCCCCCCGATGATCTGATGACTGATGGGGTCAAATAAAGAAGCAGCAAGTTTAACAGTAGTGACATCACCAAATCTCATGGCAAATCTAGTGATATCTAGTGACTCAGGGGCACAGTGCCATAGATGATCTCCAACTACAGATATAAATTTATAAGGCTACAGAAGAGGATTGTCTAAGCAAAGTCACGTCAGGAAGTGCACTGTTATTTTTCAGGAAACATTTTAGGCAAAGGGTAAAATGTACAGCTTAGGCACAATTACCATTTCTAGGTGTTCGCTGTAAGATAGCACATCTTCACTTTTGACTTCTGGTCCGCTTTAAGGTAGTGTGCCATTATCCAATGTCACTGCCCAGGTCAGCGGGTACAGCTTTATTTTCACAGAATTGTGTAATTAAACATGGGTGGCTTTTGGCTGACCTTTTTTTAGACATACGTGAATGTTTAATATTTCCACACAAATAATCTGTATGGATTATGACCATATTATAGTATGGATTCCGTTTATATTCTACTAGATACAAGAAATGTCTTCTTCATTTTTCAGTTCATTTAACATATACATTTTAAAAAATTTGCATTTGCCATGCCAGTATGAAATTGTTTTTGCCAGAACATTGTTCATCACATATTATCAAATGCAGATTTTTAGGCTTGTATATCTGTATAGAGTGTTTTATATATCTGTCCTTGATACCAGCTACCCCAGTACGTCTAGTCCTGTCTGTGCCACAGGAAATTACTTACTTGCTGCAACTTACTTTGTTTCTTTCTTTCCACTGCAGTAAGTGAATTCATAGGTCAAGACCTACATCGTTTTCCAGAGCCGCGTCAGAATTAAAACATGGCATCTAATCAAAAATAACAGCCGTCTCTAACCATCCCAGAAAAAAAAGACACATTTCAGCAGCAAATGCATCCAGAGCAAGCTTTGGATAATTGTGGAGCAGCAGAACATCTACATTTTTCAGAAGTATAAACAAGCTACTGATCGTAGATGCCTACCAGCAGGACATGTTACATTTTCGGTCTTGTTTTCTTTTTTTAATCTTTTACATTTTCAGCTCTTCTGTAGCATAAAGGATTATATTTGTTCATGTATTTGGTATGATGTGACTGTCAAACAGTCTTTTGTATATAATGAGGGTACCTGCAATGAACCTCCACTTTCCAATCCTTTCAAACTGTTTTAAATATGGCTCTGAATTTACTTTCCAATTTTTATTTATGACATCAAATTTGCCAACTATAAATGGCAGTAATAACAGATTTTAGAGCATCTGACAGATGTTTTAAGATCTGATTCTCCCTCCCAATCATCATAAGATCAGAGACATGAAAACCTCCAACCCCATATCATATGAAAAAATAAGAATATCTGATCTAGATATAACATGTAGTGGCCTTATTCATGTAGATGCATGCAGGAAGGACTGTTCTATTTGTGTAAAGCAGCACATTCTTCCTGTTATTTTTCTATTACACACTGGCAACACAAGCTTCCATACATGTGTTAATATGGAACACTAACCAACAGTTTTTTAGCAAGTCCTAGTTATTCTAATACATGATCATTCAACAAGTCATACACATTAATCCACAACAATGATTGCTCCAATTCTGCAGTCGGATTCCTGTAGTGAAAATCTTCCAGGTTTTGGCAAAATAATGTTGCCGACTCGAAGATCTTCCACACGAATCCAAACTTTATTTTTAACCATACAATGGTATACACCGGATAGCGCTCCCCATAGCAAGAGAAACTCATTAGTTTCACCCACTGGGCTTAATCACAGAGATATCGCTTGGAAAAAAATGCCGTCTGGCGACGGCAACCCGCAGATAGGAGTCAGCCGTCCGTCCATTTTTTCTTAAGAGGTTAAGCCCTGTGGGTGAAACGCGTGAAAGAGTTTATCTTGCTACGGGGGGCCCTATCTGGTGTATACCGTTTTATGTATTAAAATAAAGTTTGGATTAGTGTGGAAAATCCGTTGAGTGCGGCTCTCTTTGAATTGAAGTCATACACATTATCATGCTGGCCAACATGTCTTTGTATGCATAAATATTTTTTGATCAATGGCTTGCTGTATTTCTCTGTTAATCAGATGGAAATTCGTCAGCAGTTGGATAGAGAAGAATTACAGCCAAATCACAATGATTTCCTTGTTAATAACCACTAGAAATTGTACATAAATTCATGCTACTCCTGTCCTCATGAAAGACCAGTGCTCCTTCAGCAGGGAAAACAAGGAACAGGCCAGTGGCTGGCCCTATAAGATGATATGAAAAGGCCTGTTGTTCTCTGCCTTCTCGATGTGCACCCTCAGTGTTGGATGTCAGATTTTTGTTTCTCAGGTAACAGTTGCAAAGGGCCAGTGAAATACTAATTTCATTAGATCGCATTTTACTGTTTTAAGTGGCTCATTCTTAGATTAGATTTGTGATTAATAACACAGGAGACTGAAATATACAGTGCAGTCTCACCTTGTTTGAAACCCTTGGGAAATCTTGCTTTGTTTTTGTAATACCCACATTAGTAGATGAATTGTACTTAGACTACATATTTAAGCTCCACCAAACCTAAATCCACTTATATAGGACTTATGTCGTTCCTGTGCTACTGAAGTATATTAGGAAGCCATTTTACTGTTTCTGTAGCAGCTATCAGTGCTTTCAAGGATTGGTTAGGTAGCTCAGTGCCTATCCTTTATTCTTTCTGAGTTGTATATTGGAAACCGCCATGGTGGAGTGGAAAATATAGACTGGGCTTGTCTAGTCAGATACCAGTGAACATATCAGAATGCTTTGGGAGAAAACTGGAGCATCCAGAGAAAACACACAAACATGGGGGAAACATATTACCATTCTAATGAATACAGGAAATTGATTAAAATGTAGATCCTAGCACATAATAAAACTGATTTGCTAAGGGAGTTAAGAATCTTCACTCAACAAAGTGTGTGAATATTAATTTCAATTATCTAATCATTTGAAAAGCAAACTCATATTTGCTTATTTTATCTGCCCATGACTGGATATTCAAAGTGAGTCGCACTAGAAGTCGCACTAGAACACAACATCTATGCACGTATTCATGGCATAAACTCAAGTTCCTTTTTACTGAATTAGTTCAAGATTTCCTAAAATTGCAGCAGCAGGTCTATGTTGTGTGTAGAGTTCTTTTATGATATTAGAAAACCGTTTATAATAAGAATATTGTGATGGAGTGTGTTTAGAAAGGACTCAGATATATATGATTAATAAATATTTATTTAGATTCTTGTTTTTCTAAAAATCATGCAGTTCGATAGAAAAAAAAATCAATAAACTTGAAGTAGTGCTTATGTGTGTCTCAAACTATCATTTCTCTATCCCTAAGACTATTGCTGATACGTATATTTGCAAACCATATTACATTGATAATTTGTTCATTCATGGTCATATTTATATTTCATATAATTCTTTACAAGTATATCACTATTAGATGAATCCCCTACGTGTTACGCTCCCAAAGGCTTCTTCAGGGGGATGTTTATTTTGTTTGTTTGTATATATCGATTTTCAGCAATAATCTGTTTTTTAAACATATACCGGTAATACAATATAAATTAATATTAATCCATAAGATAGAATCAACACAAAATATACTATATATCCATAAAATTCAATTCATTTCTATTGCATAATTATATTCACAATTCCTCATTTTTCATTTGTCAATACAATATATTCATTTTCTTCATTTGTCATTAATAGCTTTACATTAATATTAATGCATGGGATATAATATTCACATTCACATTGATTATTTATAAACAGACATAATTCATCATTATTCATCTTTCCGTAATGTTATTTTTAAAAACATATATTACTTGATCTAGATATGTCGGAGGGTATTTTTTTCACCATAAATGTATGTAATTCTTCTTACCTTTCTTTATATTCAACTATTAATCCTGTGATTGCATGATACTGAAAAGGTCTTTTTTCCCCGAGTGATGGGGTTTCCCTCATCAACCCTAGAGAGTATCACACGGCGGAATCAGAGACGCATATGGGGGGTGATTTACTAACCTAAACACACGCACGCACCAGGTGCGTGTGATTTTCACACAGCAAAACGTATTTATCAACCAAAAAGTCTCTAAAAGCATATTTCCACTAATGCCATATATGGAAAAATCATGCACATGATGCATATATAATGCTGCTTCACAGTTTAGACAAAAATGGTTAGCTCATGCATTTACATTCCTTGCATTCATCAACGCAAGCAACACAACATAGAGCTAATTTACACAACATCACCTTGAAATTCATGCTTGGCTTTGCACAACACACCTGCTGGGTGTGTACACACTACAAAGGTGTTTAGATTCCACCCATAGATCATGCTGGGAGCGAACACACTACAGAGGTGTATACATGTGCGTAGTGTGTTTATAAGGTTAGTAAATCAACCCCATGGAGTCCAGTACAACTTCACAGTGCTAGAAAGTGATCATGGTGCTTAGTTTATATCAAGTATTTCATTCCCTCTTATATATAATTAATTCATTTTCTGTGTATAAAGTGCCTTTCCTCTATTCCTCCTCTTCTCATTTGTTAACTCATGCATTGTGTAGTCCCTAGTACACCCGGACAATCTCATATCCCATGTGTGTATATATATCTTAATTGCATTAATTAGTTCACCATCTGTGACTCATGGCATTAATTCACCCCCTTTATCCCATTCATCAGTGTATATTTCCGATATTTACCCGTGTTTAAATTATCTTAAAAACAATACATCCCAGCCCTTGAGCCTTCAGGATTTTATTCTTCTCGTGTATATCCTCCAAATTCATTGGCTCTACAAATGTGTTTTTATTACATTAATCTTTAACTTTCTATCCCACTAACATACGAACAGAAGAATTACATACATTTATGGTGAAAAAATACCCTCCGACATATCTAGATCAAGTAATATATGTTTTTTAAAATAACATTACGGAAAGATGAATAATTATGAATTATGTCTGTTTATATACTGGATGATTTTAATTAAGGAACAACATACCCTATAAATAACATGAACCAACATCAAATGAAATTGATAAAAGGATAATTTAATGATAAATGAAAATGATCAAATATATGTATTAGAGATGAACAAAAAATTGTGGTGCATAAATAATCAATGTGAATGTGAATATTATATCCCATGCATTAATATTAATGTAAAGCTATTAATGACAAATTAAGAAAATGAATATATTGTATTGACAAATGAAAAATGAGGAATTTTGAATATAATTATGCAATAGAAATGAATTTTATGGATATATAGTATATTTTGTGTTGATTCTATCTTATGGATTAATATTAATTTATATTGTATATGTTTAAAAAACAGATTATTGCTGAAAATCGATATATACAAACAAACAAAATAAACATCCCCCTGAAGAAGCCTTTGGGAGCGTAACACGTAGGGGATTCATCTAATAGTGATATACTTGTAAAGAATTATATGAAATATAAATATGACCATGAATGAACAAATTATCAATGTAATATGGTTTGCAAATATACGTATCAGCAATAGTCTTAGGGATAGAGAAATGATAGTTTGAGACACACATAAGCACTACTTCAAGTTTATTGATTTTTTTTCTATCGAACTGCATGATTTTTAGAAAAACAAGAATCTAAATAAATATTTATTAATCATATATATCTGAGTCCTTTCTAAACACACTCCATCACAATATTTTTATTGTAAACGGTTTTCTAATTGAATAATTAGGGAGGTGTGGACTCAGTTCACCTTGGGTGAAGTCTGGGAAGTGCTATTACTGGATTGACAAAGAGTTCTTTTATGATTAAATTGATGCATCTTCCTTTTACAGAACAAGTATACATTACCATGTAAACTAAGTAAAGAAGAGAGCCAAATGACACTACATTGTATTTAATTTTGCTCTGATGAGAAATAAAAAAAAACATATACTGGTGTCTGAGATACAAAGGTTTACCTATAGTGGCCTTCAGAGTATTACAGCATTGTGCTACTTCCATTCTCCCGTTGTGTAATGCATACAGCCACAAATGTGCTTGTCTTGCCCAGTGTAGCACTAAGTTAAACAGATATGTTGTATGTATCTCTGCCCCAACTAAAGATTTATCTATATTTATGTATCTATTATTTTTATATATGCCGGTCTGGCAATTGGTAAGTTTGTATTTTGCTATCAGTCTATTAAAGAGATTGATCCTTTTTGTATTGTCTTTTATTGAATGTTTTTTATGTATTTACTTATTCTGATAGCATGTTATGATTGGAATTATGTACCTATATAAACCTATATAAACCAAGAACAAACACAGAATTACAAAATACATCCCTATCAGAGGTTAGTGCATGATTTTAAAATGGAAGTTCCAGTTATTCATTTTATTATACTATTCATATTCTAACTCAAATGCCTTTTAGAAAAAACGTCATACTCTATGAGGGGAATTTATCAAAAGTGGAGCAGACAGAATCTGGAGTAGCTGTGCATGGCAGCCAATAAACTTCTCTCTTACATTTTCAAAGCCTAACTGAACAAACTACAGATAGAATCTGATTGTTTACTATGGACAGCTGCTTCAGATTCTGTCTGCTCCAGTTTATATAAATTCCTCTCTATGTATTTGGATAGTTTAGAAAGCTAATTGAGGTTATCAACAGCAGGGCATCCATTAGAAATCATGGGGCTCTCCATGTACAGCCTTCCCCCAAGTGTCTCCCTATATAATTTAACCTTTCCCCCCAATTGTCTCATCACAACCTAGAAGTCCTTGCCCGGGTTCCCCTTTGCCCCTGAAAAGAGACATAAAAAAAAGTGTAATGCCGGCATGGTTAGTACTTATCTATGTACTACCGAAGCACAGTAAATTGGAATTATATTCATGAATCAATAAGCATACATTTAAATTGGCGTTTAAGGTACCTTGGAAATTAAGCTTGTACAACTTATAAATTAAAAAACAATACACTTTGTTTACATATCATAAAATGACAAGACTTCACATAAAGTTGCTTACTGTACAAATGTAGCAAAGACTTCTCATACACTCTGTCTTATTTTGCCAATATATCATTAATTACATTTAGTCCATTTAGGTTTGCTCCAAGTATATGGTCTAAATTAATTTGATATTTGGTATAAGTTTAAATGAGAAGATAATTTTTGCTTTCTCTATGCTTTTCATGGTCACCTGCTTCTTCAGGAGAAGACTTCAGTATTCTAAAATGAATCATATATTATTACTTACATATTCCAAACGTTTACACCAAATCCAGTCACTAATCTCTTTTACAAATACCTGTTGTCAGGTGCAAGACTTTAGCTAATCAGGGCTCACAAGGCAGTGTGCAGTGCCTTGTGGGGCGCTCTGCAGGCGAACAGCCCACCAAACACCCTGACAGTTTGTGTGTTTGGCAAACAGACAAACTGCCGATGTTTGAGAACTTATGCTCGACTTGAACATCGACCCCAACCCTAGCTGTGAATACATGGCAGAAAAAAACCACAATACACATACTGTGCATTATGCCATTCTATAGTGCGTCAGCAAAAATGCCGTATGTCCATTAATTGGTCTCTTAAGGTGCATGGCCACCACCTTCAAAATGAATGGGTTTAACACAGTTCCTGTTAACATGCAGCAAATGACTGTATAGATGTAAATGGACCCTGATGGGCCATTCACACTGTTGTGGCATGGTGCATTGCATTTATGTGTGTTATACCCTGTGTTAATGTGCTTTGCATTAAGGCAGACCATTTATTTTAAATAACACACCAGACCACACTAAAAAGCAGATTTGTATCATTTTTCTAACCCAGCACACCACAATGCACAGTAGTGGGTTTCCATGTATTGACATGTGCTGCAATGCAGGTGCATTGGCAAGGTGTGTTGGGCTGCCATTATGAATAAATGGCACCACATCTTACGAGCACTAAACATATGTGTTACCACACCCCAACAGTGTTACTGGGCCCTAAGTAATTTAAAATCCAGTGTCGCAATAAACTAGAATGAAAGCTCCTTGACCTTAGGGCCTTGACAGCTGGGATTGTGGCTGGTATTGAAAGGGTTACGTTATCTGTCCCCATCATCTGACTGGTCCTGTGACCTTAAGGAGAAGAGAGGGAAGCCTTAGAGCTCCATTAGAGCTCCATTCCTATGTGACACTTATTAGGCGTGTTTTAAGTGTGTCTTTTTTGAGCGTTTCTTGCGCATGTTTTAACGGGCATATATTAAGTTGCACGGTTTTTGTGAGCTAATTTTGACACATTCATGTGAAAAAAAATCGAAATGCACATTTTCAAGTGTTTTCTATTGAGTCTATGGGACAAAACTTGCTGAAATCTGCCCCAAAGTACTATTTCGAGCAACAGGCGTATTTCTGCTTGCAACAAAACTCGCAGATGTGAAAGGGGGCCATAGAAATGCATTGATTCCTTGGTTGGAGCATTTTGTCACGCTGAATCAGCTGCGACAATACGCCTAGGTGTGCCTGGAGCCTAACACATTTTTTATCATGTCAAATATTTTGTCGTTTAAATCTCCCCTTGAACTAGTGTTAAGGTTACCTCCCCAAATAGCGTTACAGTCATACTCACTGTCATAAGCTGACTTCTCAGATCGATCAGATCTTCAGGCGTAGCATTGATAAGTGGAGTTTTCTGTCCTGATGCATTCTCTCTTGATTGAAGATTGGTTGCCTGCAAGTTAATGGATGTTTGCTTGGCATGTAAAGAGGATCCAGGTTGTAATAGCAGAGCCACCCTTGCGTTTTTCTGGTGGAACAGGAGCAGTTGCAAATGTCACCAGCCTGCATGTTTCTCTGTAAATCAGCCCTGGGTGACAATGGCAGAGGATCGGGGGGATATAAGGGGCCAATTACTGGGACTTCTGGAGCGTTCAATTTTCCTAGGTGTCATGGTTGCCGAGCCTGGAGTATTAGTGCCAGCCATGGCCACTGACATTAAGGCTTGTATTAGGATTTCTAAGGGGAACATGAGAAGCAGTGGCAGAGTTAACAATCAATGCAGAGGAAGCCTGTTCAGGGAGAGTAGGGGAGAAATGTGACAGCGGCTTTAGTTAGCATGGCATGGGTATCACATCTTCAGACCACATAGATGGTGCTTCAGATGCACCATTGTCCCAACAACCCAATTTATGGCAAGCATCAGCCCTAGCTGTGCATCTTAGTATGGTGTTGAAATAAAAAATTTGGTTTGGAAATTTGGAAACATTTTGAAGACAAATCAAAACGCAAAGATGTTGCAAACACCACTGACAAGCTAAACGATATCCACATACATTTGGCAACTGGCTTCAAGGATTTTATTCTTATGCTAGCATAATTTGTGAATGTTATCCTGAGACAAGTACAGCCCTTTGCAGCTACTTAGATTTAATATGGGGGCTTACAAAATGTATGGTGGACAATATTGGTTCAATTATGATACATAGTTTCGCCAGAAAATGGCTGCTAAGAACAAGTTTAGATTTGACTGCCAAGTTGGCAGCCCATGGCTTTTGCTAATGTGCACTCATAAGCCTATAACCTTTCTTTCCTTGGGCAGCGCCAAATATGGAGTGCTGGCAACATCTAGGAGAGGAGTATGCTTTTCAATGAAAGACACTGCAAATGGTATAACGCCTACCATTTTAAGCAAGAATGCTTGCATTGTGGCGAAGCCCATCCAGCAATTAGTTGCGAAACAATCCCCGACAAACCCCAACCACAAAACCACAGTTCTTAGAACAGAGGACACCGGTGGAAAGAGAAAAGATATTTCCATGGCTAGATAAATACCCAATATCTCAAGGATGCCAGTGTATTAGCAGATGGATTCCGTACAGGCTTTTGGATTCCACATACCCCCTCTAATGAATTCATATTTGCCGAAAATCTTAAATCTGTATAATAACAAATTAGTTTGGCCTTACATAAAATACAAAAGGAATTACATTTGGGACGGATGGCCAGACCATACCCGAACCCTCCAGATCCAAAGTTAAAAGTATCTCCTCCAGGATTAATCTCTAAAAAAGATCCAGGAAGTTATAGACTTATCCATCACCTATCTTATCCATCATCGGGCTCTAATGATGGTATTGGCAAAGATGAATCTTTCGTATAATACACCTACATTGATAAGGCCCTAGCCTTTGTC
Organism: Nanorana parkeri; assembly: GCF_000935625.1. Taxonomy (NCBI): domain Eukaryota; kingdom Metazoa; phylum Chordata; class Amphibia; order Anura; family Dicroglossidae; genus Nanorana; species Nanorana parkeri. The sequence continues at coordinate 13,507 of NW_017306903.1, read as the reverse complement.
AGAACAGCTGGCCCTTCTGCCTTATTAGCCTAGCCGATATAGAGTCAGCTTTCCAACTTCTCCCCATGCATCCTAATTGCTTCCATTTGCTTGGAGGTTATATTAATGGTGACTATTTTGTTGACATGTGCCTCCCAATGTGATGCTCCATATCCTGCTTTTATTTTAAAATGTTTGGCTCCTGTCATTTTGTCTCAGATTATTGGGTTGGAACGATGCTACAAAGGATTTTGTCATCCATCATCACTATCTGCTTATTGTCTAAGTTGTTTATTATTTTTACCGTCTATATGTTTCTCAGATTTTGAAACATTATTATTCAGAGTAGCCTTTTCATGGGCATTTTTTGGAGCATTCAGGTAGCGAAATAGTGTGCAGGAGTACTTTTTTTCCTAGCGGTATATTAACTGAGCATGTTACTGTCTCTGATAAATTGTAACAGGGTTATTCACAAAATTGTGGAGAGTTTGTAGAAGGCAGGAGAAGTGAACAATCTAGACCAAAATAGCTGATTTGGAAAAATTCTCCAATTCAGCTCACTTTCCAGTTCAGCTATTTTTTCCCAGATTGTTCCCCCCTCCTGCCTTCTCCAAACTCGTCACACTTTTCTGAATAACCCTGTTAGTTTCAATCCTTATATGCAAATCTAAAACTGACCAAACAGGGAGAGGTAGTCAACTTATTTTGTTGTGGAGGTGAATTCTGCCCTGTTGCACTGTCACAACAGTATTTAGCTGCACGACCCCAATCTATAATATTCCTAGTTCATTTGACTACCACCTTTTTGAGTAGATTCTAATTCGTGAAAGTATTTTGCCTCTGTTTAACAAAATTATTATTACTGGCTCACAAGTTTTCAACCCATTCCTTTTGTATAGGTGAAGCAATTGCTGCATCCACTATGGGCTTTTCAGATGATGAAGTTCATTATTTGTTAGGTGGGAATGCGCAAACTGTTGGCGCTATATAAATACTATGTAATAATAATAACAATAATATGTTAAACCTCATTTGTTATTTTAATTTCAGTTCCAGTGCCCACTATCGTTTGTATTATCCGGGATTACTACATCTATTGGGCTGCTCGATGAGCGCAAGAGAGACCCTAAGGTTCTAATCTGGAGATCCCCACAGCTATAGCTAGAATCAGATGGTTTGGGTTGAGACGCATGCGCTGGCTCCAGGCACTACCTAATTGCCTGCGGCTATGCCTGTTTGTCTCGGGCACCATCATTTTATTAGTACATGCATCAGGTAAAGCTCTAGGCTAATCCCGCTCGGCAGATATAATTTCTACAGGGAAAACCGATATCGTTGTCGTGCTGCATTTAACCACATCATATTTATTTGGTCTGGGATCGTTCCGCGTCTCATATGGGCCAAGGTGGTCCCAGGTTGGGAGCTTGAAGATGTAGATGCATTTCACCGTATTGACAGTTTTGTTGTAAGGAATAAGGAACTTGAGGGTGGTAGTGCAGGCTTGGGGTATGAGAATGGTGTGGATTACTAAAATCCTCAACTGTCAGGCATTGTAGTTTGTTACCTTGAGCTGTGGCTCACTGCAATGCAGTAGCATTGGGAAAATGTGCTCAGGGGGATTATTTAGAATGAATTGCACTGAAGTTTACCAGCGTGCATTCCTGCGTGCTACCGCAATGCAGTAGTGTGAATCCAGCCTAAAGATGGCCATACACTGTTATATTTTTTCATTCAAACTGCATGCTGAACAAGCTGTTCAGCATGCACTGCAGCATGCACTGCATGCATGCTGAACAAAAAAAATATAACAGAGTCCTACATCCACATTAAACAGCTTGCATGGACTAATCTCCCTTGCTGGGCTATTGAATTCTGATAGCTTCATGTGTGATGCTGACAAAATACCCAAACAGTGACAGCAGATCCTTCGATTTTCTGATTAAAGGGTGATGGGTGGAAGGCTGCCAACAGGGTATTTCAGCCGTTTCATCAAAAACCGGCTAATATTCACATGTTGTATGGCCTACCATTTAGGTGCCATGCAGAGAGTTTTGAAGAGACAGAGGAGACAGGCCATATAACTGCAGAGGGATACACAAACACCAACACGCTGTGGGACTGCTCCCAACAGCATGCAACCATGTTTACACACACAGAAATTTGAGCTATCTTTCCTGCCCTGTATTTCCTCCTCTCCCTGCAATACCTCTGTTCCATCCCTGTTGGTTGTTACATCCAGGTTTGTAGTTAAAGTACAACTATAGGTTCCTGTGTGCCAATCTAAACAAGTACCAAATGCAGGTACTATGAGATGCCTCATAAAGTAAACAAAAAATCTTCCTTTACCTTCCCTGACTGAGCCAAACCCTCCTTCATTTGTGTCTCACACGTTCCTCCCTCGCAGCCACTGCAGCTCACAGTGGGAGGGATTAAGTAACAGAGACTTGCTGCCAAATCCAGAAAGCAGCGGGAAGGACTAGGTGTGTCTGTGTGATAACTGGCAAGTTGCTAGTGTGTGAATCAACAGTGACAATGTTGATAACATCCCCTTCTTTTCTCATCCCACTGTAGTGCAAGCAGGCCCAGCCTACATGAGGGTGGCAACGCTCTGAAATCAGGAGCAGTGCAGCATTGTTGCCACCTTACAGCAAGCTGAATTGGGTGGGCTCCACTGGCAGGATCAACAGCTATTTGTGGAACTTTGCCCGAGGACTAAGAGAAAACTTTTAATGGGAGGCCATTGTTCTTTTTTCAATAATAAGGATGATATTTTAACGTTGCTCTTCCCACAGCAGCCAGCTTGCATGGGGAACACACTGAAGCAAAATAACATTTTCAAAAGTCTGCCTTTTTTGGTCTACTGAGTTAGTGAATAAGCAGTATCATATTAACGCCAAGCTCACTGATGGCTAGCACAGAGCAATACCGAGCTGCTACATTGTAACAGACAGAAAAAATGGAGACACTGAGTAGACAGGCAGGAGTAAACATAAGGATAAGCGCATACAGCAATGTGTCAGCTATCAGCTCAGCAGGCCAAGCCAATCTGTGCTGAATTGCTGCTGGTTTCCTGCAGTGCAGAGACATTTGCAATACCAATCATGTTCCCATTCTCTGTAGGAAGTAGCCCTTCAAAGTTTGGTTTGACATCAATTTATTAGACTTCCATATGCTTAAGTTCATTTTATATGTACTCGAGAGGTGCGACTTCAAACACTTTAGTGCTATAGTGATAATAATTGTGTGCTTAATCCCCTTATTTCCCAGAGCTCTGTTCAGGCTTTGTCAGGGCCACAAATATAATGAAGTGGCCCCATGGGATTGTGTCATCCCCTGCACCCACTTAATTCAATTAATTTATTATTTTAATCCAACAATAGTTTTAGTCACTGTAAGGTACAGTTTTCTGGAATTTTCCGTGGGCTGTTTCTGGTTTCCCATTTTGTCTGTTTTCAGGTTACCCTTAATAGTGTCATTTCAATTCTGCCTGGAGATGGCTGTCGCTAGGAAGATCTCTGGCAATAAGGTGGTCGTGATTAGTTACCTTAGTTTTGGAGGGATTATGTATTTATAGGTTGTGGGTGCTGTGGGGTTCTACAATCCCATGACCATGTCTGCTCTGCACCAAATAACTTTTGCAATTAATGTCTATCCTGGCAGATTTTCTTCCCTAAAATAAAACTGTCAAAGCTTAAAGGAGAACTATGAGGTGAGTGATTTCCACTCATCCTCATAGAGCCGACCTGTGACAAAGAAGCTGTCACAGGTCGGCTCTATCGATCGGGAAGTGAGCAGAAACATGTACTGATCCACTCACTTCCCGATTGTCTCTCTGCAGTGAGTGGTGACTAACAGTCACCGCTCCCCGCAAGGATTCCCCCCCCCCCTCCCCTCTCCGATCCTCCAGTGGAGGAATGAACGGGGAAGGGGCGGGAAAAGCTGGCTCTGCTTCTAGATAGACAGAGCCAGCCGTCACTCACATAAATGGGTGGATCTCACCAAGAAGACATAGAGTAAAATTCAATGTAGTTTATTCAGGCCTGGCAATATAGAGCAGGTGATTCCTTGTCATTCTCAGAGGTGGAAAGACATTTTTATCTGAAGCTTTGTACAACATGAACAGAACCCTCTTATCACAGTGAGTGTGAAGTAAAAAGAAACAGGAAGGAAAGGCTGGGAGTGTCTAACTAGGAGACTATGGCAAAGTCCTAGGGCAAAGTTCCACAAATAGCTGTTGATCCTGCCAGTGGAGCCCACCCAATTCAGCTTGCTGTAAGGTGGCAACAATGCTGCACTGCTCCTGATTTCAGAGCGTTGCCACCCTCATGTAGGCTGGGCCTGCTTGCACTACAGTGGGATGAGAAAAGAAGGGGATGTACCAATTAACACAAAACATGAGGGAGGTTCAATGGAAGATATCAAATGTATACAGAAATTAAGCTGTAGTAGCACTAATCTACCACTAGTTGTCAGGAGCACACCATAACATGGTGATAAGCAATGAACTACAGAACAGTGTAACAGAAACAACAGAAAATTATAGCGGCTGTGTTAGCACAATGTGTTTACAGGAATAAAGGAATTAAAGGGGAGGGAATATTTGAAGCTACCTCTTGCTTACCTGCAATAACAGATCACTTATAGAAGTAATCTATTACTCACTGTATCAGGTTAATATTGGAGTCTTAGATCAGGTGCATGAAACCATGGCATCATAGCTATTTTGAAATTACAAATCCCATCATGACTCTGTCTTTGGGAGTCATTCCTGTGGCTATCAGACTCTTGCAATGACTCATGGGACTTAGTAGTTCCACAACAGCTGGAGTGTCATGGTTGCCTTCCCAATAGAGCAAGTTAGGGGAAATACCAACCTTATTATCACTTCCCTATTAATAACAGTAGCAAAAAGTTCTATATTTACCAGTCCAACCAGTGAAAAAAACAAACTTCCGGGTGTCAACCCTAGACCATAGCTCCCAGCTGTCCCTCATTTGAAGGTTCTGTCTATGTTTTGGAACCAAATCCCTTTGTACCTCATCCTCTTCAGCTGTCCCACTTTTTGGTCTAATGTATAGATGTAGAAATCAAAAAATTACTATGTAACTACTAAGCTGGGTAAAGTGCTTCGAATTTTGGCCAGTTCTTACGAGCAAGCATTGATGGAGGAATCTGTTCTATTTTTTTCCTTGGGCACATGGATAGTGCATAAATTATGTGCATGGCAGTGTGTGTGTGAGTTGTCTATGAGTTGAGCCTTTTTGGCCTAGCTGATCTAGGCTGTGTTGACCTAGCTAACCTAGCCTGTGTTGACCTAGCTGACCTAGCCTGCATTCACCTAGCTGACCTAGCCTGCATTCACCTAGCTGACCTAGCCTGTGTTGATCTAGCCTGCGTTCACCTAGCTGACCTAGCCTGTATTGAACTAGCTGACCTAGCTTGCATTGACCTAGCTGACCTAGCCTGTGTTCACGTAGTTGACCTAACTTGCAGTCACCTAGCTGACCTAGCCTGTTTTGACCTAGCCTTCATTCACCTAGCTGACATAGTTTGCGTTGACCTAGCTGACCTAGCCTCTGTTGACGTAGCTGACCTATCCTGCATTCACCTAGCTGACCTAGCCTGCGTTCACCTAGCTGACCTAGCCTGTATTCACCTAGCTGACCTAGTTTGCGTTGACCTAGCTGACCTAGTCTCTGTTGACCTAGCTGACCTAGTCTCTGTTGACTTAGCTGGCCTAGCCTGTGTTTGCCTAGCTGACCTAGGCTGTGTTCACCTAGCTGACCTAGGCTGCGTTCAACTATCTGACCTAGAATACGTTGACCTAGCTGACCTCGTCTGCGTTGACCTAGCTGACCTAGTTTGCATTGACCTAGCTGCCTAGCCTGTGTTCACCTAGCTGTCTTAGCCTGTGTTGACCTTGTTGACCTAGCCTGTGTTCACCTAGCTAACCTAGCCTGTGTTCACCTAGTATTTCATCCCTATCATACTGAGCATGCTACCTGCACTCTATTCACTCTTCCTACTGTATTTTCCTGCTTTTTAAAGCTACCAAAAACAAAAAACAAACAAACCAGAGCATAGCAAAATAAATAATAATATTATTATTAATAATAATAATAATAATGATACAAGAAGTTTACAAGTCATTTACCAAAATGGATTTCCTAAAACCCCATAACGAAAAGAAACATTTTAGTTTTGGTATTTTCCATAATTGATACAGATATTTATTTAATTCTGTGTAAAGGTGACCATACACTATACAATCTGCTTGTACAACCCCCTTAAGGCCTTGTTTACACCAAGTGATCTTGGACCCCTGTGGCAGGAATGCCAGGAGTCCCATTCAGATGTGGCAGTCATAGTCCAGCGACGGTGATCTATTTCAAACTGCAAGTAATCATATAGACATATGACTGCCACTGACAGATGCAGCTGCTCTCACCTGGTCATTTACATTGGAAAAGGTCGCAGCGGCTGCATCTAAAAGGGACACCTGGCATTCCTGGCGCAGGAATCCAAGATCGTCTCTTGTGAACAAAGCCTTAGAGCAGTGGTGGGCTGTTCTATCGAAAACCTCCAACTCCTCGAGATCTCCAACCATCCGTCTTCCGGTTTAGTTAGAAGTAAGAGGTGTGGCCGAGAAGGCAGTACTGCACGTGCGCCACCTGCAGCATTTCCCTACACACATACTGCACAGCAATAAAGTATTACAATAAACTAGGGCTGGTTGGGTCCTCGCAGCTGAGGCCCCTGTGCTGCCCCAGTATTTGCCTGCATTTCTGGCTTGTTGTTTTCTCTGCCCGGCCTGCACGCTTGTCATTGTCTGGCGGCCGAGGCAGCAGCACCGTCGGATCCCCGTATGTTATGCCACTGCAGGGGCCCCTTCTTCCTACCTGGGCCCCCCCGCAAGTGGCGGAGCGCCAGTGCCCGGACGCATATGGGACCCCTGCGACCCTGGTAGTTCTGCCACTGCAGGTAACGAAGGGAAGGGGGAGGAGTCCGGTGACATCACGGACATCGACGTCAACGGACTCCTCCCTCCCTCCTTCCCTTCATTACCCATCACGGACAACTACATCACCCGACTCCTCCCTTCCCTTCGTTAGCCGACAGAGCCACTCGGGGAGGGGGGGAGGAGTCCGGTGACGTCGATGTCCGTGACGTCACCGGATCTCCGACGGAAGCCGGCGGAGAGGTGAGTACTTTGATCGATCAAAATAATTTTGATCGATCAAAGAAATTAACGATTAATCGACGGATTAATCGTTAATTTCCGCACCCCTACAATAAACTGGCGTCAGACTAATCCAGCACGTTATTCATCTGAGTTGCCCCACTCAATATGTCCGTCGCTTGTGGCCATATTGAGTGGGGCAACTCAGATGAATAACGTGCTGGATTAGTCTGGCCCTCGTTCATTTTAATACTGTATCGCTGTGTACTATTTGTATAGGGAAATGCCGCGGATGGCGCACGTGCAGTACTGCCTTCTCTGCCAAACCTCTTACTTCTAAGTAAACCGAAAGTCGGATGGTTGGAGATCTCGAGGAGTTGGAACGTTTGATAGAACATGGGCAACTCCAGCTGTCTTGGAACTACAAGTCCCATGAGGCATTGCAAGGCTGACAGTTACAGGCATGACTCCCAGTGTTGGAATGTACAACATTTCGTCAATTTAGATATTACACCCAGAGGCATGTTGGGATTTGTAGTTAAAGCACAGCTGGAGAGCCGGAGTTGCCCACCCGTGCCTTAGATCTACCATCAACTGTGTAGTGCGAGGGTCTGCCTGATTTTATACCAGTGGAATTGATTGGTTAGACCTCACATTATGTCGTTTTGGTAAATCTAAATGAGGCTGTACAGTCAGATTTACACACATAACAACAACAAAAACTTACAATGTGCTTTCCTGCATTGCACTGACAGATATCAATATCAGTTTTGCAGAGATAGGTGACTCCAGCTGTTGTGGAACTAAAGTCCCATGAGATATCGCAAGTCTCTGACAGCCACAAGCAGGACTCTCATAGACATACTGGGATTTGTAGTTTTATTACAGCTGCAGTGCCAATGTTGCCTACTTTGTACATTGAAAATGACACTATGAAGAACACTGTCTGGGGTAAGACTTCCCCTTCCACGGTGACACCCTCTTAAGGAGGGGAAATGATTTCATCACCGTGGTCAAGCCTCCTTTTACAGTACGTACATGTGTGTCACACAGACGGCTAGGTGAGTGACCCCACTAATAGCACTATAGCTGAGGGGTGGTATTGAGGGGTGAAAAGATAGTGTATTTGGTGTGCCAGGAGTTATGACGTTCTCACTTTTTGCATCTGTAAAGCTCAGCAATGAGGAACAGACACAAACTAATTGAAAGAACGTCTGAGATCTGTGACTTCCTGTTTAGTCAGCATATAACTCTCTGTCTGGGCAGCCGTATTCTTATCTGACATTTTCCAACATTAGAAGACAAGAACAGTCACCTGTACCCGGTGAACTCCACTGCTCCCAATGTCACTGGAAGAATCACTCTAAATGGTCATATTATATTGTATACATGTGTTTTATCATTTCCAGATGAGATAGCAGATCTCCAAACACTGCACATAGATATATACTGCGTCCCATGCATGGATCTCGGATTATGTTGAACCCCATTCACACCAGGGCAGTTGTGGATCAGCGTGGCTTCTGTGGTGATTTCAAAGGGGAGTTTGTAATTGTGTTTCAGCGCTGAAACGCAATTAAAAACGCCCAAAACCGCGCTGATCCATTGAAAGCTGTATGGAAGCCGCCGCGCGGTTGCATGAACAGTCCCAAGATCGTTCATGTCGGCGGATCCGCACGGCTGTACCGCCCCGGTGAGAACGGCTCCTCAGGCAAAACTGATAAATACACAGATGGAATACATCAAGGATAGCCTCTAGCTGTGGTGAGACTACAAATCCCATAATGCCTCTGTCAGAGTCTTACAATGCCTAATTGGATTTGTAGTTCCACCACAGCTGGAGAGCCAGAGTTAAGCTACCACTGGAATACATATATAGGAGCTGTTTTAGCTGACAAAGGATTTGTATTTCTGTCCATCCAGTCCTGAAACTTACACATCTCTGCCTCCTTACAGCTCTGTCTGGCAGAGGAGGAGACCTGATTTTTCTCTGCTGCAGTTCAGTAATGCTTACAGGTCTCCACTCCACCCCCAGCCTGTGACTTGACAGTGAAAGGAAAAGCAGCAGACTGATGAGCTCACCACTCTATCACTCTGCTCTCTCCTGCTATCAGCATGCTTCTTGCACAGCAGCACACCTGACTGACTCCTGATGCTGGTTTTCCCTGTGAGTCTGAGCTCTGCTGTATAGGACAGACAGGAGGCTGATCAGGTTAAATGTAGGTACTTACACTACTTGTATTGAAAATATGTATTTATGGGTTTGTTAACAGTTACAGAGCTGCATGTGTGTCTTTCATATTTGCCTGGAGTTCAGGTTTAACAGCATGGGGTAAGAACATTATTTTGTTAGCAAATAACTCACACGTGGTTAAGGCTGGATTACATGTATGCTTTGCACTAATATGTGCATTGTCATTTATTTTAAATGGCACCCCAATGCACATGTACAATTAGCCCAAATTCACACCAGTGGCGAAGCTAGACATTCCGTCATCTGGGGGAAAGACTCGGAGTTGCTCCCCCCCTTCCCAGGAGAAGTTCTCCATCCAAACCCCCCACCCCACACTCCATCCAAACCTCCCCACACTCTAGGCTCTCTTCTTCTTTCTCGCAGCGGCACCCTCCTGATCCTTTAGGTGAGGCTTTAAATCATTCTCCAGTACTGCTTTGTTAATTTAGACTGACTTCTATTTTCCTGGAGGTCCCCCTTCTAATTTGTCATGGAGGAGAGACTTGAATGACGTGATGTCAAGCCTCCATGGTGGATCAGGAGGGGCACCGCTGCACCAAAAGAAGAAAGCACGGAAGCGGGTCTAAAGACACTGATCCACCATGCAGGCCCGCCATGCAGCAAAGCATTATACAGCAATGCAGAATGCCACGAAAATATAGATGACTAAAAGTCCCTACAATACATTATATAGCAATGCAGAATACCGCCAGCAATAGAGGACTACAAATCCCAACAATACATTACACAGCAATGCAGAATACCACAAACTATAGATGACTAAAAGTCCCTACAATACATAATACAGCAATGCAGAATAATATGAAGCTACAAACTACGTGTTGCTCCGGGGTGATGGCCTGATGACTCCATGGTCTCAGGTGAGATGTGCAGGGTCTTACCAGGGATGTGTGGTCTCACCAGGTCTATGTGCAGTCTCACCAGGGCTGTGCGGTTTCACCAGGGCTACATATGGTCTCACCAGGGCTGTGTGGTCTCACTAGGGCTTTGTGCGGTCTCGCCAGGGCTATGTGCGGTCTCAATAAGCCTATGTGCGGTCTCACTAAGCCTACGTGCGGTCTCACCAGGGCTATGTGCAGTCTCACCAGGGCTATGTGCAGTCACCAGGGCTATGTGCCGCCTCACCAGGGCTACTTGAGCTCTCAACAGGGTTATGTGCGGTATCATTGAGGCTGTGTGCCATGTCACCAGGGCTCTGCAGGGTCTCAGGAGCATGTGTCAGAGTGCAGGGTTGGGGTTGCTGACAGCTCGCTGTCACTTCGCGTTCCTTCCCCGCTGCGCTGTGTCCCTGGCTGCTCTCAGCAGTGCCTGCCACCGCTCCTAGGTCCCCCCTTCCCGACGCCCTCAGATGCATAGTCAGCCGTGGCACTGTCTGCATAGTGGCGGCGGAGGGAGGAAGCAGTGCTGCCCGTCCGGCGGTAACAATATTAATAGTTTCCCCTCCTGGATCCGCCACTGGCCCTGCAGCACACTGGCGGTGCCCCTTCTGATTTACACTAAACGATCTGGGATTCCCCCCTGCAGGAACCTCTGAATTCCTGCAGCAGGAATCCCAGGTATACTGTTCAAATGCGGCCACTGAACCCATTGAAGTAATGTCCAGGTGACAGTGGCAGCATTTGGAAGCAGCAGTCCACATGTGATTATACATGAAATGATAACCTGTGGTTTGGTATAGATGATTGTCACTGCATGCATCTATCCTGCGTTCAAGGACAGTGATCTATTCCAAACCGCATGTAATCATGTCACATGCGATTGCCTCATACCTCCTAACTGTCGCTCATTTAGAGGGACTGTCCCTTTCTTGGAACCAAATCACTCTGTCCCTTTTTCATTCAGTTGTCCCTCTTTTTGGTCTGATGTACAAATATCTGTGTGTGTCCCTCTTTTCCATCTCAGAAAGTTGGAAGGTATGGTGACTGCATCAGATAGGATGCAATCACTGCCTGCCCAACAATGTTCTACCCAGCAGAGGTGTGAGAACTACAAAAGTGGAAGGACAGCTTTTATAAATATGATTTATGTTGGTTATAAAGAAAAGAATTGTTCCACTACATACAATATATACAGTCAATTGCTGTTTGTTATGGCCTATTTTTAGCTTAAGGGGGTTAACAGAGGCTGTGTCACACCTCCTCCCCAATCCAGCGCCGGGTCCTCTGCGGGCCTGCTGGCACTTCCGGGTGTTATTCAGAGCACCAGCACCAATGCTATTAAGGAGACAGCTCTTCTGATTGGCAATAATGTGGCTCTGCGTTTGAGCACTGTGCCACTATGCCTAAGTCAAACCCACTACTGCAGAAACCTTACCTATCCTCTATGCCTGCCTTCAGTCCTCTGTGCCCTCCAAGCAGTGGCGACTCTAGGAACAATATGTAGGGGGGGCACATAAGATACAACAGTCAAATCTGGGTGGGCACTAATAATTTTCAATGCATGTCGCAACCGCTGGGCACCGATGAGCTGATTTAATTGCGGATGGCATCGGCACCCCACATTTGCGACATTTAGTCCAACGCTGCCCACAATCCCGCAACGGCCGGGCGCCGATGCCATTCGCAATTTAATCTGCTCTCCACGTCCGGCAGTGGCGGAATACAGCATGGACTGACTGGCAACTTTTAGTCCAGGGGGCAAGAAAAACCCAGAGGCCCATGATAACTTAGCCCACCCTCCAGCTCT
>NW_017306903.1:949-1166 GCF_000935625.1 Nanorana parkeri | reverse complement strand
TAGCATACGCAAAGCTAACAATCGACAACAAATTTTTGGAACCAACAAATACTTAAGATATGCATGGAACGTCATGCGTTTCCAGGATATATTATTTATTCTGACTCCGATCGTTGTGATAGCGAAATATATCCCTTGTTGAGACCTCTATGCCTGGCCTGTATAAGCAGATATACTCACTGCGGACAATCCTCGTCAGATAGCTGAACTCGTCAAT
>NW_017306903.1:0-905 GCF_000935625.1 Nanorana parkeri | reverse complement strand
CAGATGATAGGAACAGCAGATGAACAGTTATAGTATTGTGCGGTCAAAAGATGATGCCTTTCCTACGTACTGTGCAGATTACATATGTGTCCTTGTTACATGTGGCTGTTCACTGTGGCCATGACACAGGAAGTACTGCACACAGGAAGAAGGAAGGGGCGTACACTAGGTGGAAATACGTCGTCACATGAGGAATAATTACAGAAAGACATGTATATTACAACAAAAGGCCACTAGATGGCAGCATAGGATAACACATAGATTTAGCTATGAGAAAATATATAGGCAAACACACTATGTAAAACTTCTATCTAAACTAACTTCTACAACATATTCTATGCCCCATTGGGGCGGCACACTCCCCGTCTGGCATTGTAAATGTCACTATTTAAATCATGACGGTAGTTATGCAAATACAAATAAACGAAATGCAATTTGGGATGTCTTGAAGATCTGAAAGACATAAAGAAATATGCATATAATGCAATAACAAACTATTAAAATCCATGAACTTGTAGCTTGTCCTCTGGACCTAAATAAAAGAAAGAACATAAATCTACAAGTTCAAATATAAGATGACATATGGAACAGTCCTTTCAAGTGCAGTAGGTCGCTCCATGAGAGGCAAACTTGGAAAGTTCCATAGTTGTGCAAATAAGATAGTCTCTTTGGTAGGTTGAAGTCACTTCAAATAAGTCCATCCCTGGATGTGCATGGTGCACGTAAGTACCTGAAGAACATGGTGCTCAAGTGATTCCAGCTGCAAAGTCTCCATGTGAAACAAGCACAGTTCCAATCTTCTGCATGCGAAGAGTAGCCGAGGTAAAGATGGCTGTGAAGTCTGAATACGTACACACATCACTTTTGATAAATGGATTCAGCTTGGCAGATGGATGGATTTTATG
>NW_017306902.1:882802-972581 GCF_000935625.1 Nanorana parkeri | reverse complement strand
GACTAATGTCTTTATTCAACCTCAAATACTATGTAATAAGACAGCACTCTCACAGCATTTCTTAAATTGAACGTTTACCATTCGAAAACAGATTTTAAGCCCTCATTCACACTAGAAACGGCCAGCACGTACAGCTCCGTGCTGCGTCCACGGACGTATCGGGCAGCTCCCGGGAAGGACAGGTGCTGCATGTGATTATTACGCAGCCCCCGTCCTTCTCTATCAGAGTACGCGGCCGTACGCCGCCCTACACTCAACCGCCCTGCTAAAACAATACAGACTATTGATTTCAGGAGGGGGTGGAGCACCAGGGCTCAGTCGCCCCTGCGACCATTGCGACCCTGGTAGTTCTGCAACTGACTCCAAGGTGTAGAGGGACTACAAATCCCAGCAATACATTTTACAGCAATGCAGAATAACACCAGCTATAGAGGACTACAAATCCCAGCAATACATTATACAGCAATACCCAATGCCACAAGCTATAGAGAACTACAAATCCCAGCAATGCAGAATAATATGAAGCTACATACCCTGTGTTGCTCTGGTGTGGTGGCCTGAGGTCTCCAGGCTCTCAAGTGGACTGTGCATGTTCTAAGGTGTGCTTTGTGGTGTCTCAGGTGGGCTGTGCAGAGTCTCAGATGCGCTGTGCGGAGTCTAAGGACTCAGGTGGGCTGTGTGGGGTCTCAGGAGGGCTGTGCAGGGTCTACGGTGCGGGTTGTGTGGGGTCTCAGTTAAGCTGTGCAGGGTTTTAGGTGGGCTGTGCAGGGTCTCAAGTGGGCTGTGCGGGGTCTCAGGCGGGATAGTGCAAGGTCTCAGGTGAGCTGTGCTGGGTCTCAGGTGGGCTGTGTGGGGTCTCAGGAGGGCTGTGCGGGGTCACAGTTGGGCTGTGCAGGGTCTCACCAAGGTTCTGGAGGGTCTTGCGGGGGGTTCCCCAGTAAGAACGGGGGAGATGTGTGGCCGTCTCTGTAAACTGGCACCGCAGTTCACAGGAAGGCTGCCGAGGTCCCCAGCAAGCGCAGGAGCTCAGGCAGTCGCTTCTGTTTAAAAATTGAAAGCGCCATCATTTGCGTTTAGTATCAGGGCTAGTACCAGGGACTTTAAATACAGCACCAAGGAACCAAAGTATCTGTATAAAACATCTGTGGGCATACAGTATATCCATAATGTCAAGGTGTCTATTCATATATTAACTCTTTACAAAATACATTTTGGCCACCACAGCATGTAAAATATGCCTCAAACAGTGTGCCTTTACTCAGAACTTATGTCTCATGTCGACAGATTGTGCAGGCAATGTCTGCTTCTTCAGGACTGAATTAAAGTATGGTTATTAACAACTCAGCAAAAACAATGGTCCAACCTTCAAAAAAGAGCAATTTAAAACAAAGATATTGGCAACTGTCCCCATAACACATAACTTCAAGACAAAGAGGGAAAAAGAAGACTACCTTCAAAAGCCAGCTAACGGGAGTTCCCCACACCGATGGGGAGCCAATATAAATTTGTGCAAAGTATATTTTCGGTACCTCAGGCACCAGGCCAGACTCACCAGGTGTCTCCCTGTGCTAAGAGTCTTTTTCACTCTTGTCTTTGGCTGGGCACACACCTTACAACCATCACAAGACAAAAGTCTTGCGATGGTTGTAAGGTAATACAAAAAACGTACGATCTGCCTATCTTGGACAGGCAGATCGTACTTGCTGAGGGGCGTGCTTCCAATGACCGCAATGCCGAATGGGCAGTGTGCGCTTGCACACACCGGCGCGTCCGGCTTTTATCTTGCGAACATGCTACACACCCGCCGAAAATCGGACGATTCTCTGCGGGTTTTCGAACATGTTCGTAAGATAAAAGTCGTGCGACCATACAGTAGTAGAGGTCGCACGGATTCCACACACCTTACGATAATCGTACGATCGCGGAATATTCCCGCGATTATAGTACGATTATCGCAAGGTGTGTGGGCACCTTTTGGAAAAAAGAGAAAAGGAAGAATTCCTTCAAAAGATGGCTAGCAGGAGTTCCTCACATGGATGGAAGGCCAACATGAATGCCTGCAAGGTATAGGTTCCATATCTTGGTCTTCAGGCCAGACACACCAGCTGTTTCCCTGTGCTAAAAGTCATTACCTCTCTTGGCCTTAATATCAATATCTTTGTTTAAATGCACACTTTATTAAAGTTTGGACCACTGTTTTTTTGGCAAGTCTTAACAACCATACTTCATATCTGTCCTGAAGAAGTAGACATTATCCCTGAAACACGTCAAAATAAGAAATTAGTTCTCTTAAAAGAGATTCTGTTTAAGGCATATTTTACATGCTGTGTGGCCCATAATTGTTTTGTAAAGAGTTAATGTATTCATAGTAAGCACATTGATTTTGTGGATGTATGTCCACTGAAACTGTAAATCTTTAATATGTTTTATACATATATTTTGTGTCCTCAGTGCTGAATTTAATGAACTTAGAATTTAGAGCTGCAAGGCAAGGGTGCCACCAGACTGATCTAATGAGACACCTATCATCCACCTTGATCAAAGTATTGCATCACAGATAAATAAAGCATTGCTTGTTCGCATGCACATTACTAAACTTGATACAACAAGGTCTGTCAGACAAATTAACTAAACGTTCTTTGATATGATTAGTGCTTGTAATTATTTTTGAAGCACAATTATGCTTGACTTAGCTGTAGTTCCCATCTATATGCTTATCGCCCCAGTTGTAGTTGTAAAAACATTTTTCTGGCTAAGGAAGTGTAGCTTATCCTTACATCATGATAGAGGAGGTGGAAGGCAACATAAGAACAAAGAAACTCATTCACTGGTTATTATTTTTCATGAATTATATTATTATTAGTATTACAGCTACAAGACATGTTCTGGCCGCCTTTGTTTCCCTTCAATTTTCCACAATTCTTAGGAGAAAATAGATTAATGAACATCATTAATTCACACATATTATTTAGCTAATCCACTGTCAATAGAATTATTCAACTCTACCGGTACAATAACAATTGTGTTCCGTACAGTAAAAGTTTTAAAGAATTCTTTAGTAATCCTCTCATTTAGAGCTGTCATTTACTATTTTTAGCTCGTCAATTAAGTATTAAACTTTGGCAGTCTTAAAATTTCATCACACTCGGCACAGCATTAAAACTAACTTTGTTGCCATGTATTTTTTTTTATCCAACATTATTCATGAAAATAAAAAAGAGTATAGTGTATTTTTACATATTTTCTTGTGTATGTTCAGAACTGAAAATAAAACATTTATAAACTATTATTTCAATCAGGTAATTATACAAGAATGCATAGAAAAAGTTCATAATTTTCAGTATAATATGATCCTCTGGTGGTTGGCTCTATTAAGAATACATATAGTTGATTGATCTATGGAGCTTCAGTTTGAGTGTAAGCAGCTACAGCTGGGCTTTATTATGAGAAAGTCCACATGCTTTGCAAATACAAGGGTTGATTTACTAAAGGCAAATAAACTGTTCACTTTGCAATGGAATTTGCACTTTGCAGGGGAAGTTTCTCCTCAAGGTGCCCATACACCTGCCGATTCGTACGATAATCGCGGTGATCCCGCAATCGTACGATAAGGCGTGTGACCGTTTCTACTGTATGGTCGCACGTCTTTTGTCTCCCAAGCAGGCTTGAGAATCGTACAATTTATAATTACCTGATTGAGGTTAGTGGCGTTCTCGGGAGACAAATGCCGCCCGGGCCATGGTGCACAAGCACACACTGCCCGCTCAGCATTGGAATCATCGCAAGCCCTCCCCTCAGTGGGGAGGGCCTTACAATGATTGCAAATACGATCTGTCTGTCCAAGATGGGCAGATCGTACCAGATTTTAATTACCTTACAACCATCGCAGGATGAAAATCGTGCGATGGTTGTAAGGTGTATGGGCACCATTAGTTTAGTGAATGAGGTAAACCTCTGCTGAATTCCATCATCATCAAATTATGTACAAGCAAAATCGTTTTGTTTTTATTTCCTTGCACATAATTTGGTATTCTTTGTAAAATGTCACCTCATTCACTAATCTGAGGGGAAATTCCCCTGCAAAGTGCAAATTCGCTTGCAAAGTGAACAGCCTATTTGCCTTTAGTAAATCAACCCTACAATGTCATGAAAGCTTCCTGTATTAAATGTGGCAATAATTTAAGTTTATAATTTTAAGCACATGAAGAATGTTTGAAATATAAATGATCAGAACCATTATAGTTCACCTTATTAGAAAAACTTTTTTGCTGTTATTGAAATCAGATTTAATGTGAAAACATTGATGTGAGCTGCTTGGTTTGCGAACCCTTATTGGCTGATCAGAATTTACAGTCCTTTTGCATATAAAATGTGTATTTCAGCTTTCACTGCCAGTTCACTACTTTAGAGGTACATACAAAGACGCATATGTATCTTTAAACATATCTCTATAGCAAATTGTGAAATGTGTATTTTGGTGTATCAAGTCTCTATCTTTTAATTATTTAAAGTGTATATAAACCGAAAAGCTTTCATTTCTTATATTGCAGTTTACAAATGTTAAGATGTGGTGGCTGCATTAGTTATTTTTTTAGGCTTTTTTGCCTTTATTTTCACCTGGTGAAATAAGTTATTCTTCAACTTCCTTTAACAGGTCGAACTGTCCAGTAAAAGTGGTTGATAAAGGGTTCAGACAAGTTAACATTTAACACTGATGGGGTGCTTACAATGGTTCATTTTTATTCATAAATGTAAAATCAACAAAAGAAAAAGAAAAACTATTGCTGCAACTGCTCAAAAGGGGTTAGCTCATGTTCAGATTTTATTTGATAGTCAAGTCCATCTAAATCTGCTAGTGCATCTAACACCACCCCTCCACAGAGTGACAATGCTGCTGTCCAAGGGTGGCTCCATTGCTCCTCCATAGAGTGGAACCACCCTAAAGCTGGCCATACACCTATAGATTATCTGCAGATTTTCACTGGTCAGATTGAAAAAGTGCAACAGATTCCTCCATCTACGCTAAACTGTGTGGATGGAGGAATCTCCCACTGGGAATTGTTCCCTATGGGAAGTACTGCATTCCTATTCTTAGGATTCAGTTTGCTAGGCCCTGTAAAGCAAGATGAGGGGGGTTTTCTTCAAGGGATTTGCAGAAGTGGATGACTCCTTTGAGCTACAGTATAAAGCTGGTCGTACACCTATAGATTATCTGCAGATTTTCTATGGTCAAAGTGCAACAGGTTCCTCCATCTACGCTAAACTGTGTGGATGGAGGAATCTCCCACTGTGCCAAGCTTCAGTATCTTGCTAGTCGGCCCCGCTGGTTCTCAAAATACCTGAACAATGCATGCATCCAATCAGATTGTTCAGGTATTTTGACAGCCAGCGGGTCCGACTAGCAAGATACTGAAACTTGGCCCAGTGGGAGATTCCTCCATCCACACAGTTTAGCATAGATGGAGGAATCTGTTGCACTTGTTCCATCTGACCATTGAAAATCTGCAAATAATCTATAGGTGTATGGCCAGCTTAAGACAGGAAATGTGTCACTGGCCGGATCACCAGGTACAAATAAAGGAAAAAGCCTAAAAAAGAAAACTAATGCAGCCACCACATCTAAGAATTGGCAAACTGAAGTACATTTAATTTCTGTTTTTCAGTTTAGATACATTTTAAACATTTTAAACACTCCTAAAAGTGAAAAAGCTAATGGTAAAGTCCTCTTGGCCATGTGAAGTATGAAATGTAATAACAGGTCCAATTTAAGTTACTAGAAATTAAACTGAATTTAGAAATCTCATCTTTTTATGACAGATTATAAAAGATGTGCAAGACTCCTCACCAGATTGGCAGTCAGTCCGATGTGTATGGACGGATAACACAATATAGTAAGTGTATCTTCTGTATTTTTTTTTCTTTACTGTAAATATTACTAAGAATGAAAATATTTGCAGATTAATTTGTGAATAAATGATGTATTGGATTTTTTAAATATCAAAGATGTCTGTGAACAGAAGTATCTGATATGCCCTGATCTGTGACGTGATGGACTTAAGCTCCCCTCCCAACAGTATGAAAGACAAATATAAAACGAGTGGGGCTTATTAACAATGTACATGTGACCAGGCTATGAGCATTTAAGTTTTCAAGTATACTCTTAACAAGCTTATAACAACCAACATATATTCCTAACAAGCTCCTAACAACCAACATATATTCCTAACAAGCTCCTAACATCCAACATATATTCCTAACAAGCTAACAACCAACATACAGTATATTCCTAACATCCAACATATATTCCTAACAAGCTCCTAACAACCAACATACAGTATATTCCTAACATCCAACATATATTCCTAACAAGCTCCTAACAACCAACATACAGTATATTCCTAACAAGCTCCTAACATCCAACATATATTCCTAACAAGCTCCTAACAAGCTCCTAACAACCAATTTATATTCCTAACAAGCTCCTAACAACCAACATACAGTATATTCCTAACAATGACGACTTGTCTTAAAACTCTTTTACTGCTTGTTGTGAATATGCAAAAATGAAATGTCCATAGCCTGGGCACAGGCGCGCTTTAAGGTAAGTGATAGCTTAAAAACTCATATCGGACTGGAATCATCTATAAATACAGTGAAAAACCCTTTGAACACTGGGTATGAGCTCTTCCCATCCAAAGAGAAGGAATACAAAGTGCAGCAACCAGATTTTTATGTTTTTCTCTTTAATATAAGAGTTACTTTTGATCAGGATGATGTCACTGTGACAATAAGGTGTATAACAGTGGCCTTTGTTTAGACTCCAGGATAGTAATTGACTGACTTTATTAAATAACACTGAAGATAGATGAAGTGAAAACAGATTCTTGGCAATAAATCTTTGTCCATGTTTAAAACACCAACGCTTTTGCACCAATTTGAGGCAAGTATATGAGGACACAGCATATATTTGATTTCCTGACTGATGCTAAATCTATAGACACTGCAGCATGATGGCACATAAGCATGCCATGACTGATCTGGTGTCAATGTTCTACTCACACAAGACTAATGAGACTCTACCTGAAGTGCAATTAAAGAATTCTCTTTTAGCACCCTAAATGGCTGAATCATGGCTGCTGTGGTCTGTTTAAAATATGTTCGGTTTTTAACGTCTTACTAAGGGAAAAGATAGATAGACAAAATTTTCAATATGATTTGTGTGTTCTTCTGTAATCTTGAGCTTGTAACTGTCTCAGTAGTTATAAAAGGAATTTGTATTATTATTGTTAATGGCTAGCGTCCCAAGTTTCTATGAGCTGGGCAGGTAGATGTGTATGGCGCTTACACAGCTTCTTGTCGAGCCCTTAGCTCTGGCTGGAAAGGGGTGGTAGGCACACCGCAAACATTGTGCAGCAGAGCAGCCATGCCACCCCCATACATGACCCAAAGAGAGCGACCTGAGGCAACAGCCTCAGACTGCTCATTAAAGGGACTACCCTGGTTGTTACAAATCGGTTTGGGTATGGCTGCTTCCATCTGAGACTAATAAAACAGGGGATTCATGTAAGGACAAGTTGCCTTTAAGTGTTATACCCAGATGTAACTTTTAAACAAGAATTTAAAAATCTGGGTCTCAGATAATCCTAATAGATCTGAAGCCCATTCCCATCATTGCATTGTGGCAACCCGTGTTTTACTGTGTTGTGCCTTGTGATGTGGTGCCATTCTTTGAGAATTTCACCACCAACGCACTATCCATTAGCAGTCAACTCATGGCTGCACATTATAACCTGCATGCTGCTCATTGTAGTGTACTGTGTTCCCAAAAAAGGGTCATGTTAATTTTTTTGGTCCGTTTTGGTGTGTTGGCAGAACATTCATAATGAAAGATCTGATTGAACACAACACATACTGCTGTAATGTAAAGGGGGCCTAAAGGGTTTTTAGCATTTCAATAGACTGTGTCAGTGTGTCTGCCTGTTGGTCAGAGTGGTATAGCTACTTGCCTTATTGTTTAAAAATAATTGTCCTGCAAAAAAAAAAAAAATGAGAATGTAGTGAAAGAAGGTACTTATATCCCTCTTCTATGTGATATACAATCATTTCAGCAGGTCGTCCTAACACCTTGAAGAGTATAGATCATTGCATCACATACACAAGATCATAATTGTTCTGAATCCTTTACCTACAGACAGGTTGCTGGTAAAATGGGTCAAACCTCAGTCCATGTTCTACTGCAGCACTACACTGAATAATCAACGTATCCTACACCACTGGTGGGAATGTCCTCAATTAACCAGAGATCAGATGTATATATCAAGATTGTAATAGAATAAATTAGATCTGCTCATGCTCATAAATCTTGTCCGTATGTCACATAAAACAATTCTGCTCGGCAGTTGAGAACTTAACACTGCATGTAATTACTGAGGAGTTACATTATGTTTTTCACTAAGGCAACCAAAGTAAAATATGCAGTTATTGTGAAACTGTACCAGGTGTTACAAACGGCTTATTTTTCATGCAGTACAAAGAGCACCGATAATCTGTGAAGACGGGTAACCAATAGTGGCCCAGTAGAAATTGTCTCTACACTGACTTGAAAAAAAATAAATCTGGTTTGTCACTCATGGTCGGCAAAGGGGAGAGCGGATGGCTGCTGTCTGCCTGTGTTCAGTGCCCTGTGAGCGGGAGACGAGCTAAAGCACGTCTTACCGCTCCATGCGCCTGGCCACGCCCCCCTGGTTGGTTTTTAGACATTATTGAGCTTTGCATTGTCTTGTTGTAGAAGCCTGGACAACAGTATTGAAAGTATAAAATAGACACTTAAGCTTCATAAATAGATGGATTGCAATTAGTTCCATGCCCAGGCCTAAGGGGGAGGACTCAGCACTAACGCACAGCCTGAGAACATCTTTCCTGCCCCTCACTTTACCAATGAAAATATCATTGTGATGTGTTTGTGATGGTTATGTATCCTGTAATTTTGTAATATCTCGTAGTAGTTAGTCACATTCAACTGGACTTGTTCTGTAATATTGAAGATGCTTTGTAGCTTATCCAACCCACTTCATTAGTAAATCAAAGGTTAAACACCTATGCAGACGTCCTACAACCAAGGGTGGGATTATGTAATTAAAAGAGGGTGGTTCCATAACTTTTACACCTCCCATCCTGTTCTTGAACAAACAACATCTGCCTTTCCATGATGATTGCATTAAAGCGCCTGTCTACCTTTTTGGACATAAATGTTGGTGTATCTTCCTGATACCCATCAGAACTGTGTACTCAATTTCGTTAGATTGATAGGCAATCGGACACCTCACCCCTAATATTAATGATGAACACAATTTTACTAGAAATTGAGTTTTGTAGGTGCCACAATCATATAAGTATAAAATTATACTCAATGTATTGTATTAAAAAAGCATAAAAACATATATATCAAATTAAAACATGTGACAGACTCCTCCTATTTGACACAGGTACCTCCATAAGCCACTACCACATGATGCCCATTATATAAATCATATACACATAATGTAATTTGTAAGACATATACAGTAAGTTGCCATCACTGGTTCAAGGAATATGTGTCCAATAAGCAAGTCAGGGTCAGAGGAACTTTAATACAAAACCATATGTGAGATAATTGCCACTCATACAATGGCAGGAAACTCCCTGGGGGTGGGAGCTGCAGGGGGAGAGCACCTAAGGGAATAAGGGAATATGGTTTACAGTCTTTATGAAGTGCCAAACAGGCTTAGTACATGTACTGACTGTCTCTAGACTGGTTGTTCCCCATCTATACACTGAGTGGCCAGATTATTATGACCACCTGACGTTTGTAGGCAAATTAGCTATAATTACGCGCTGAAGTTGCTAGAGGGCCAGACCATTATAAATAGGGAAGCAGGTTGTTTACCATGACAGTAGAAGTGATTTTTTTCCTGAAGATATGGGTAAACAACACAATTTAACAGCCTTTGAACGTGGGATGATTGTTGGCACGAGCCATGGAGCGAGTATCAGCAAAACAGCAGAATTTGTCAAATGTTCAAGAGCAGCTGTTGTTAAAGTGTTTAAAGACTGGACTGTCAGCCGAAAATCTGGGTCTGAACGTGCGAAGTGTGGCCGTCAGCGACTAGTCAATGTTAGAGCAGAATGTAGAGTGGCAAAACTGGTACAAGACAACAGAAGGGCAACAGTGCATCAAATGACTGCAGATCTTAATCAGGGATGCTCTCAAATGATCTCTGAACGCACTGTTCACCGTACACTGCATCGTATGGGATATGGAAGCCGAAGGCCTGTTCCAACACCTTTGCTGTCTGCAGTCAACAAGATAAAACGTCTCCAATTCGCACAGGAACACAAGGATTGGACAGTCGAGCATTGGAAAAAAAGTCATGTGGTCCGATGAATCACATTTCCAGTTGCATCATGCAGATGGCAGAGTGAGAATTTGGCGGAAACAGCATAAAAGCATGCAACACTATGCCCACAATTATACACTGTTGATCCAGAGGGTAATCCAAAAAACCCCTATAAAGCATGGTTCAATTCAAGTCATGGATCACCACTCTCTGAATACGGTCTTTAAGCCAGTTTTCTATCCAATTACAGATCGAATACTCTATACCTACTGACCTTAACTTATACATGAGACATCTATGTCTCATGGTTGATGGCCAAAACAGGAAAGAAGAGCCGCCATGCCACTCAGAGAGGATTTGTATATGCTTGGTGGAGGAACCAAGAGAGCATCAAAGGTCAGGGGCATATAACTAAGAGATCACAGTTCCTTTTTCAGGCCCGGTTATGGTTATGACCCCTACAGCCCCTGTTTCCATACAAATGCAGCTGCTTTTGGAACTGTTTTGTCTCATTCACAAAACATTGGAAGAGGTAGAAAATATCCCTGTTATCTTGTAGCAAATCTTTAATCTTAATCACGTTTAATTATCTTAAATGTGATAAAGATTAAACTACGCTCATCCTGGCATTTTTATTTCCATTCATAGATGTTGTAACGTGTGGAAACTTTATTAGCTTTTTAATGTAGTTACGCCATCTGTTGCCAGGCAACACCACACCTTCTGCTAATCTGCACTAAACGTTAATAAAATATTAATCTCAATTACTCATGGTATTAATTCTACCTAGCTGCCTTAGGGGACAGTGTGTGATTGCACCCAGAATGTTCTACATCTTTGGCTCAGAAGAGGTCTGAATAGTTTTCCAGTTTTTATAAATTATGAATCAGTGCTAAATTATTAAATTCCTAGGCATTAAATATGTACATTATATTTTTTAATGAATATTAAACACATTTGTTTAATTTAATAATATAAGTGATGCACAGTGAAGAAAGAAAGTAACAAAAGGTTGTATTGATGTGTACGTGGCAAGAAATTTGCAGATCTCTTTCACATCTATTTTCATGGTTTGTGCAGACTGTGGCATTAAACCAACAGTTTTGTGTGTTTGAGTTATTTACATGATAATGCAACATGGCTGGAGACCTGGGTATTCTGGTGACATATTGATGGGTATATCGAGATGAGCGAGATGATTTTCTAAGGCAATTTCTAAAGGGTAGTAAAGAGTCAATGATATTTTTCACATTGCCCGCCATTCTCTCCTATAAATGAGGCAGTGAGAAGAGATATGAATTGAAGAATTATGCAGTGCATTATTGGTTATTCTTTTTCCACCCTCTCCATAACCCTCCAGCTATATTAGTATACTGTATACTGATAGCAAGAGGAGATAGAATATGTAGTCTTTCACTTGCCCTTCTCTGCTCAACATCTCCTCCACTGGAAGGAATATCATATAATATAACGTGCACATACTCTCCTACAAAGAATGGGCGTTGTATGAAAGAATCTGTGAGTTTTAATAAGCCTCTATAGGCTGCTGAACCTAAGGGTCCATGTACACTCCTGCATTTAAAGTATGCTTTCCACATTAGAAAGCACCATCCTGTGATTTAAACACAAGGCAGCCTAGATCACTTGGTTTTTCAGTAACTAAAAAGGCTCAGGTATTGGCTGACCATATTTCCTTGAGCAAAAAACGGGACATTTGGATGGCAAAAACATGACGCTTTTAATATCCCGTGGTGATCATATAAAATGGCTACCTAAAGTCCCCGCCGGCATTTATTCTTCCTACGCAGCAGCACTGATTGGGAGGAAGTTACGTAGGAGCAGAGTGTGCTCTGTGCGCCTATACGTAACTTCCTCCCAGTCAGTGCTGCCGCGGAGGAAGAATGAGTGTCGGCGGAGACTTCTTAGGAGTGCGCACTGTGCTCCTCCTTGATGAGACCGGCTGGCTGCACGGATGTAGAAGTTAAGGTCTACCGCAGTTGCGGTCGTCTTAACATTTATATCAATGCATCCAACCGGTCTCCTTAAGGTGCACAGAGAGTGCATTCCTAAGCAGGAAAATGGGACAAAATTGATTTGTTAAAGAAACAACGGGATGGGGGAAAAATGAAGAAATAAGGGTACTGTGTAGTTTAAAGCAGTACATATGGTCAGCCCACTCAGGTATCCTTTAATTGCAGCAGTTACCCAAAAATGTAGACTTCAGGCAAAAAGTATCAAGAAGAGGGTTTGGTATATTTCACGTTAAGATCTGGACCTCCAAATTCTAATAATTTGCAAAATATTTAAGATTCAGCTTGGCATGCTGTGTGCAGATCTTAATGGGAGTGATGGCCATGGCTTTAAACACTCTATAAACAGAGTTTCAGCATTCTTTAACAATCTTCTGCATTGCTTAAAGTGAACCTCTGCTTTCCCCATGTAGTACATAACTCACTTTCCTTTTATTCACACCACCCTGTGTAAGTCAACCCATGAAAGTCATAAGAGACTCAAAAAACACAGACAAGCAACAAACGTGCTGCTTGCTTGTTTGTGACACAAACAAGCTTGTCACAAACAAGCAAACAGCACTAGGACAGGTCAAGTCTTCAATGGCAAGTAATTAGATAAGCAGTTTTGCTCTGTATTCATCGTCTTGTAATGTGCATCCTAAATTGTTGGCAAGCAGGTAAAAGGAACTGATGCATGATAAGAAATTACCAAGAGCCAACTAAGCTATGGCCTGGGGAACCATCCTTGAAGAGATGTCACATTATGCTCTTTAATCACTCACAGCAATCATTACATTTAACCACATTATAACGGTTTGTATATAGCACTTATTCATTAAAAAAAGATATCTGAGCAGTTAAAACTTTAATCCTTGCAGTTGGGCTACCCCCGCACTGCAGGGGATATGTGCTCGTTGTAATCTAGGGTATAAAATACAAAGATATACTCACCCGAACATTGGTCCAACCTAGCTGCTAGACCAGTCCACACAGCCTCTTCTCCCCCAGGCTCTGGCAGTCTAAGCCCCACTGATGTCATCCCATACAAGTCCATTGATATTTTTTATAAACAGTTGATTGTAAGGCTCTTATTACCACAAGTAGTTTAAATAAAAAAAAACTGCAGTGCATGCATAATTAAATAGTGTGTCCATTGAGTTCATCCAAAATAAATAAATAAATTAAAAACCTGCATCCCCAGAACCCTAAACCCAGGGAGGTGACGCAGAACAGGGAAGAAAAACTTTAGAAGCAAGGTTCAATTTGACCCAGTAGGGGAAACATTGCTTTCTGATCCCCTTAGACAATTAGAAGCTGCATGGACCAACAATCTACAGAGTTATAAAATATAAATAATAAAAATAATAACTAGTTATATTCTGTGCATTTAGAAGAACATCTAGCCTTTATTTTGAACAATCAATAGCTCCTAATCCTCATTTCTTCCAGGCACAAAGAATGCCCCCTTGTCATTTACAATGACCTTGAAGTGGACATCATTGCACCAAGTTTACCCTCTGGGCCATTTGTTTCTTTATACAAGGTGCCAATATCACCCCTTTAGCAATTAATACATTCAGTTAATTTCCACATAGCTGCAGTTCTCCCTGAATAATCTAGTTTCCTTTCTCTACACTCTTTCTGGATACTCCATGCAGACAGTCCCATTGTCACAAGTGAACAATGTATTGAGGTAATATAAGGCAGGGATTTGTAAAAGCTGTGCTGACAACTGCCCAGATCAAACAAATATACATTGCCCAGCAAAGTGTTTCATTACATTTTTGCCCAAGCTCTTACAGTCATCATGTTTCTGAACAGTTCCAACTCTCTCAGCTTGGCTTCTCTGAACTTCCTGTCCAGTACAAGATCACAAGAGACAGAGGAGGGTCCAGCAGCTGTTCATCTACTAGCTTGGGGAAGGGAAGAAGGAGGGGCAAGAAACAAGGAGTGGATTGTCTTGCTGTGCCTGGAGACCCACACAGCTTACTAGCACACACAAGGGTGGCTCCATAGGACCCTGCAAGGGGAAGGAGCCACCCCAATACAGGTTATCAGGGCGAGTATTCAAGGGACAAGCTGATTCTTCAGGAAGCTAAAACTTTTAAACATCAAGGAGGATCATCCATTGTAAGGGATTTAATGAGCATCTTAAATAGCTTAAAAACATGTTGACTTTAATATCACTTTAAACTTTATTCTGGATCCTCTTTGCTCCTAAAATTAAAATCTGAAAGTAGCTGTCCAGTGCTGAATCTGTGTTGTTATGGGGTTAGAACTGGAAGGATTTTATTATGTTTTACACTGACCTAAAGATGGAATAAAGAATTCCCACTGGAGTTGGTCTTTTAACTCCCGATGTTAGTTTAGTATACACATGGAAAGGTAAATGTGTTATTACACACCTGGAAGTGATAGATAGCAGCAGTGCCTGGAGATCAGGAACACAGTGATGATTTAACTCAGCACTTGTCGGATAGATAAGTATAAACCTTATACTTGACAGGGTTATTCTAATCCCATTTCAGCTAGCTAGTAACAGGGTCTCTTTAAAGGATGTATTTCCCAGGAGTCTGTAATTTCAGCTTGCATTTAGATGAATTGGTCAAAGCTGCTTTAACCCAATGATTTTGAATCCCATTTTTTAACTCTGCAGTTATTTTGGGGGGTTCTCCCTAAAACATGTGTTAACTTGACCATACATGGAAGTCTTCAGTAACTTTGGAGTTGAATTACTACAGGAATAGATAATTGTTTTTAAAGTGACACTAAAGTCAAGAGTCACATCTTAAAAATGCATTCAAGTACCTTAACTATTAACAAAACTGTTTCTTATTTGTCTATATCACAGCTGTAGATCCTCAAATCATCTCTGAATTGGTGCTGACACTGTCCTTCCTTCTGGAGGGGGGCTACTTTTGTTCTCCATGGTCCCTGTGTGTGTTGTAAAGTAGTCATTGCTCCAAGACCACTC
Organism: Nanorana parkeri; assembly: GCF_000935625.1. Classification (NCBI taxonomy): domain Eukaryota; kingdom Metazoa; phylum Chordata; class Amphibia; order Anura; family Dicroglossidae; genus Nanorana; species Nanorana parkeri. The sequence continues at coordinate 957,219 of NW_017306902.1, read as the reverse complement.
CTGTGATTGACTATAATATCAATACAAATTAGTAAACTAAACGTGAGATTGACGGACAGTAGCAGCACCAATTCAGAGATGATTTGAAGATCTACAGTGATACACAAATAAGCTACATTTTTATTAATAGTTAAGGTAGTTGAAGTCATTTTTAAGAAGTACCCAATCATGTGCAACATGAAAGTAAAAAAAAAATGATTTTTGCTTGCATATGATTAGATGATTAAAGTGAACACAGCTTCACCTTATTCATATACTAATGTCCTCCGGTGACCCAAAACTCAGTATATAACGGGCTACTGTCCGCTATATGCTGAGAGTGCAGAGCTGTGCTGCAGCTGGGATAGATCCAAACAATATTGTCAAGATCCACCCCGCTGGCTGTGCCTGCTCCCTCCCTTGTCCGTTCCTCCAGTCAGCACTGTAGAGACAGAGATGGGAAGGGTGGGGGGATCCAGAACTGCCAGTCACCACTCTCTGCAGACAGGGGCTCTGGAAATCAGCGATAGGTGATATGCGTTGGCTGACTTCCCAATCAATAGAGCCGACCTTTGTCAGTATTACAGGTCAGCTTGAATTATGTGAATGAGTGTATTTCACTCACCCCATAATTCTCCTTAAAGCTAAGTGCAAAGTGAACATACATTCCAAAATAGTGAATCATGGGAACTGTGTATATAAAAAGATAAGACAATACCTGTAACAATTAAATCAATGTGGGATCTTGCTCAGTGCAACATGGCTAACCACTTTTTGTATACAAATAATGGTTTACTGTACAGAACCATCATGGCCAATGTACATAGGAAATCAGTTTTTATGCATGAATGATTTGCTTTTCTTAGTAATCCTAGTCTGCTGTTATCTTAGTTGAGAAAGAGCTTATGTCCACAGTGATAACATTGTAGCAAAATGTTTTATCAGCATAGCTTTCATAAGTAATAATAGTTGTTCCTATTCAAAACTTCAAACGCCATTCTGGCTCACTCAGGCTATTTTAGGTCAGGTCTACTGGATAGGCTAGACATAGACGAGCAGGAGGGTGACAGGTGGAGTCTTGCCGGGACCTGCTGGGTTTTTGACATGAATAACCAAAGGGACGTAACGATACACATATGGGGATACCCCGCAGGTCTCAGTGGGAAGAGAGCAGGATAGGTACAGTTGCATGGATTTGTAAGATCTGTATGAGTAATAACAAGCCCATCTCTCATTGGAAGCGCCCCTAATTGTCTTCTAGGAGTATTTCTAAATGCATCAAGGAGTCAAAAGCTGGCCATAGAACCTATAGAATGTTTGGATATTGATGTATGATCTGACCCCCTTCAAGCATAGCAGAACACAATATGAATTTGGAAAACAAAACACAGAGAGCGCCTCCATCGCGTAAAAACATTTTAATAAAATAATTTAAACAGATGCAAGCATACTCACAAGTATCGAGTTTAAAAAGGTATGAAACGGTAAAAGAATGAAAGGCTTAGCCCACCGGCTACTCTTCCTCCCTGATGGTTAACGTTTCTGTGACCTCGGAAACGTTAACCATCAGGGAGGAAGAGTAGCCGGTGCTCTCTGTGTTTTGTTTTCCAGAGTTGAGGTTTTCCTAAAGCCTTTTTGAGAGCCTGCCTCATTCACGGTTCATACTAAGATCACTGCAGATTTTCTCCTTGTTTGGACGTAAGCCGCTGGCGCTTTGTTATATACTGTTTGCTACAATATGAATTTGCATGCTTAGCCCTGTCAAGCTTACCAGTTTCATTGATAGATAGGAGTAGGCAGGATTTTGGAGGATACTGCCAGTGTCAGCTTATCCAGGGCAAAACAACAGTGAAAAGAGTAGGATTTCCAAGCTTTATGATCACTCACTGTATATGCCCAATGACCAGCTAGTCATTGGTGTTTGCATCCTCTCATAGACATGAGATCAGTTGGATCAGCCAAATCATACAAGGGCCAAGATTCAAAGTTTTTGAGAGCAAATGCTGAAGATATACCTCTGTTATTACAGAAGACTTATAATATTAGAGTGCCCACTATTAGTATAGGTGATGCAAGGCTAGTGACTCTGAAAGGGTGTTTCCATATTTGCAATCCTCTCTGTTTGCTTGTTTCATTTTCATCAAAGGACTTTGACTGTCAGTATAGTTCCATTGTGTATTTGATATTATCCAAAATGGCTATCAGGGTAAGTGTGGTAAGCTCTTTTCTTGAGATTATTTTGCTACTTTTCTCACAAAATTTGTTTGAATACACGATGTTAAAATGTAAAAGCTCAAGAGATGTTAGCATGTTTCCTTATACCATTAGAAGCATAACTGAAAGTGACAGCTAGCTCCCTGAGGGTTATAGGAGTCTCTATGGGGAATTTGTTCTGCTAATTATAAAATATGAAAGTATCTTGTGCTTGTTTCTTGGGGTTTCCATATTGCCAAGCAACTGTCAAGGTTTAGATAGAGACCATCAAGTCTATTGCACCACAAGCTGATGGTTATACTTTCAGTCTGCTGTGCTCTACTACCTTGTATGCTCTAGATAGGTTTAGATACATTTAAAGAAAACAAGAAGCAAAAATGTAATGCATTTCAGCTAGCTGGTCCTTAGATGTGGTGTCTGGATTTTTTTACTTTTTCAGGCTTTTTTCCTGCACGTAACACACTTTCTGTCCTAGGGTCACAACGCGTATACGCTTTACTGTATCTATGGAGAAGCAGGGTTGTCACCCTAGGACAGGAAGTGTGTTAGGACTACAGGACACCTCCATAACATAGGGGGAAAGGGTTCTGAGGTCCACAGAGGCAACTTGTGCAGGCATGATAAAAGAGCTTGAGATTACACTGCAGAATTCACAGAGCATTGAATAGTACTGGGTGTATGATAGGATAAACAGGTATTTACATACATTTCAAGGCATATCTGCCACCTTTGAGGCAAGTTCAACAGCCTTTTATTCCAAAAACAATCTCTGCAAAGAAATTATTTGATCATGCTTTCTTCTTGAACATTGCAGAAAATAATGCAACTTGGCTGGAACCACACTTATTTAAGGTTTGTGTTGCCATAGGCCCCCATAGGGTACCTTGAAGGCACATAGATGGCATGCATGGCATGAAGCACTAGATTTGGGTCTGGCCAAAGCATGATTACATATCACAATAACAGCAGTCCCGGCCAGATATGAAAAAAGTGGTGCTAGCAGTGATGAGATACCACGGATGGCGCCGTGCAAACACAGGAAAGTCAGGAAATCACCAGCACTCAGTAGTAAAGATAAATATGTCCCTTTTATTGGACAGAAAGCGTCACAGACATCCAAATAAACCGACGAAGATTGTCACATCTTTCTGCCTTGAGGAAGGGACCCTGTGCGGTCCCGAAAAAGTCGGTTTATTTCGATGTCTGTGACGCTTTCTGTCCAATAAAAGGGACATATTTATCTTTACTTCTGAGTGCTGGTGATTTCCTGACTTTCCTTAATTATAAACATAAACATATATATTTAAAGAAAATGTGCTTGGTTTTCACATATTTCCATTAACATTTGGACTTCCATTATAGCAAATTATTTGGCTAGTAATTTAGAATTTGCACAACAGTGACCATCCCAGGCTGTATGTTTCGCCAGCTGCCTGGAAAAGTTGGTACAAGTAGTTCCTCAGTAGTACATGGTATAACCACAGCTAGTGGCATCAGTGCACCTCCCACTTCCCCCTTCCTCAACAGCCCTTCAACCCTCGTTCAACTTTAAGTTTGTTCAAACAGGCTGCTGTGTCCCCCATCCTTATCGCATATGTGGTGACCCTGCCATTGAGATTACTCCTTGGGAGAGTTACTGCCTGCTTAACTTTTGATATGCCACACAAGACAATAGGACAGAAAGGAGCATGCCCAAACCCAAGTATTGAGAATAAGTCTAGGGCCTCTACCTGGGCCGCTGCCTATCTGCAATCCTATAGCCTAGAGTCTACTCTGCAGTACATTAAGGTACCCAGAGGACCCAAGAGAAGCTAATTCAAGCAGAATTGACATATAAATGTGAAGCAAGATGGAATCTAAACCAGGACGTTAGCTTGCCAAAGCAACACTGCTAATAGAGCCACCGTGTTACATAGTAGGACCTTCAAAAATGTAATCAGCTTTTTTTTTTGCCACTAATCCTATAGTCAGTTTGGCAGGATTGTGAAGCAAGTTACCCGCAGTATGGAATTTTAAAATCCTATATTGTGTATGATTCTAGTAATTGAACTGGAAGTTCAAAACATATTTACCTATAAAAATGTGATGTGAAAGCATGGGTGAGTATATTGACCACAGGTCAAGAATGCTTCTCAGCCTACCCCTACTAACATTCCACATTCTTCAAGCTCCACTATTGATTGGTTTGACGTTCTGGCTCACAGAGAAAGTTTATTTTTGGATTATATGTTGGCTTATATCAACTTTTCCAGCTTTACTCATTGACGTGACCTGGAATGTATCAGTGACTTTAGCAAGTTAAAAATTCTCTGGCATAGCGTAGAAGCAACATATAACAACCAGCTTACAGTAAATTTACTCTTGATTATGGTCACAAGGTTTGAATGTGCTAAACAAACCTGAAATGTATATACTGAAAATATAATTAATTTCTTACAGGATGTGTATTCTATATTCTATCTCAGACCAGTGTATTTACAGAGTGGACTGGTAATAAGCTGAATGCATTTTAACATGCGCTTTTTTTCTGACAGCAAGTGTCAGTATAACTTTAGAAGTGATTAGGGAATATTTATTAGCCCTGGCTGAATTAACCTTTTTTCAACTGACTTTTTCACATGGAAAAAAGTATTATTGATTAATTTGAGATATAATTTTCATACATGGATTTCATACATGGATTGATTATCACAGAATCCAGACCTTAATCCCATTGAGAATATTTAGGGTGTGCTGGAGAAGACTTTAAGCAGTGGTCCGACTCTCCCATCATCACTACCAGATCTTGGTCAAAAATAAATACAACTTTGGATGAAAATAAATGTTGTGACATTGCATAAGCTTATCGAAATTATGCCACGGCCCAGTGTGCCGTAATCAAAACTAAAGGCAGTCCAACAAAATATTACAGTGTGTAACTTTTTTGGGGGACTAGGCAATGTATTTAGCCTATAAAACTCATACACAGTTAACTGTTAGAGTGGCTTTATGCAGAGGGCCATGGTGGAGGGATTGTGTAAAATCATAATCAACTTTTCAGCCCTGCTATGAAGATCCAGCACCAAGAATTCATTCAGTGGTTGTTCATGGTGCTGCTGCTTGTTTGTGCATCAGAGAATTCTTCAATGTAGTCATTAGGGGTGTCACATAGTAGTAATAAACCCTATATGCAGTAATCCTGGGCAGAGAAAGCATCTTAGTTAGTGTTTGCAGGCCAAGTGCCATTGTGGATGTTGATACTCCATGAAACTTTCATTCCTGTGGAGCTTTGGTCATACCACATTGTTGGCTGCTTTTTTTTCATCCATATTTTAAAATCTACCTCTAAATCAGGCATTTCAAACTCAAATGAAACAGTGGACAGAACTTGGTGGAATATATCTGCAGAGGGCTTGCATTATGTCCACTGGTGGCCAAGCATGCATACAGTATTTCCAGAAAAAGAATATAGCACTTTGGGAAATTAATATTATAATAATTGTAATATACACCATGTTATGCCAGATAAATGGGCCATGAAAAGTTTCCTGAAGAACTCAGCTGAAAATTGAAGTAATGAATTGTAGGCATTTATCAACTAGAGAACTTCTGGGACCTCATTAAATATAAAGCCCAATTCCAGCTTTTAAGTCTAACCACCCACACACCATCCCCAACGACTTCCCTTTCTTCACACTTTAAAAAATGTCAGCATTGATAGCTAAATTACAAAAGAATTCCACATGGTCACGTGACAAGTGGGGCCCTTCTTCCTCTTCTCCAGTGTTGGCAGTGGGCAGTTCTCACCCCTGCAAAGAATGGTACTGACTTGTTAGCACTGTTCTGTACATTTCACTGTGAGCCCAGGGGGTGTGCCCATGACAGTGTGGGCTCACAGGAAGTGGATGAATGATGCTGGGTGTCAGCCAACCTGGACAGTGTGGAGAGTCTGCGAGGAACAACACCAGAAAAAAGGCAAGTATTGCATGTTTAGAGGCATTAGGGAAATATGTATTTTTTGACACTGTCTCTGGGCCCCATGTTTCCATTACTACTGGATTTATCACCATTCTATATATAGTGATCTTTGATTTTCTGGATACAAGATGCTGACTGTAATGTGTTACAGAGTGGAAAATAACCACAATCTGCTGCAGGTTTTCTAGCTTGTATTTCATCATCATGTGTTATATGGCATTCCAAATACTGGAAAAACTCCTACAGGGTCCCAGGGTTAAGTTCCAGGCCTGTTTTATAGCTGCATGCAAAAAGTTCACTATCATTTCCACCTGGCTCTGCACCAACCCTGTCAATATGACTTTATCTTCTGTGTACAATAGTAGGTGAGCAATCCTAGTGAATATTGTCCCAGTTTTTAAAACTACTTCCCTTTAATAAGAACTCCATCCAAAATGAGCTAAAATTAAACCCATCAAACTATAAAATAACAAAACCAGCTTTTGAAAATGGATAAAATGACATCTAATTTTATTGTACAAAGTTTTTGTTAAAAATGAATCCCAATAAAACCAAGAGTGTTGCCCTCAATACACGTCCAGACGTAAGATTATTCCGATTTTCTTATTTAAACTCTAGCTGACACGTTACAGTGCAGGTATCATTGTGGATTAACAGTTCTCCTTTTCTGCACTCTTATAAACAAGACCTACAGTTTGCCTTTGTAAATTCGACCTACTGGGTACGTACATGACAGCTTATCCATCAGTTCACACCAGCATTGCACAGTGAGGTTGGAATGCACATAGATTCAGCACCTGGCATAATTTACACAGCTTATCTGGTAACACTGCCTTTCTTGTACCAGAAGATGAATGATAAGGCCATACGTAGCTTTATTTGATGCTCTAATACAAAAGGCAATGATGCACAGTGACCCATAGCCCAGCCGTCAAAAATTAACCAACTGGTCTCTTTGGTGCTTTGACCTTGTGTTTATTTGGAAAAGGGCTGCTTGCTTAAAGGGTAAATAAACCCTCAGCGGTTTTTGCATATTTCTACTGTAAGCAAGCAATAGATATATGCAAAAACATTGTTTTTACAACTTTTAAAAAGGGTTTAAATTTAGCTGTGTCTTTGCCATGTGCTCCTGTCTGAACATCTGAAGAGTCCCGGGTGGCCGCAAAGGATCTTGGGGCAGGCGCATTCACAGTTCAGATCTTCGGCCGGGAGACGAGGAGAGACACAAGGTAAGTCTATGGAGCAGCGTGCACCCGCACAGACTCTGTGGGACGTCAAAGGAGAGGAAGACAGAGGAGTCAGCGCTGGATCGGAGACCCACACCAGCGCTGGAGGGACATCTGAAAAGGACAGTAAAGAAGAAGATGATCGAATCAAGAGGCATCATTTAAGGTAAGTCCCTACAGCAGGATTGGGAAGGGGCAAAAAATGTTTTTACTTTAATGTCACTTTAAATTGTATTTCCACTTTTGCAGTCAAATTTGAGAAACCCCCCTCTATATGTTTATGTGTTCCCATTCACACAGCTTACCTAAAACATAAAAAAAACCAAAAAACATTTCTTACGTTTTAGATGTTTGGCTGCAGCAGAAAAAATGGGTGAATCCAAGTTTTTCTGAGCGCCATCACAGTGACCTGTTCTCATTGAAAGACTGAGCACAGGACTGCGTGGAATGTATTTCTTTCATTAACATACAATGCAGAAACCAGGGTTGTAATCCTTTAACCCATTGGTAGGACAGACAGTGTTCAAATCCACTTTACAAATTATAATTAAATGAGCCTGCACAGTACAGACAGGGTTAACATAAACCACTCACGGCCCTTCCTAACACAGAAACCAAGTAGAAATTGTATCAAGTAAAAAGCAATTTAAACTGCAAAGATTTTTTATTTTTTTTGTTTAGCTTATGCTATGTGATTGAGAACATGTAACAAATATAAAATACGTGTTATATGAATTTGACTGCAAACCTGGAAATACACTTTAACCTTTAAAGTGCACATTTTTGTTTAGAATACTAGCTTCTCATCTCCAGCTTGCTATTGTTTCATAACATGACTTGCCCCCTTTTTAGCACTTTCCAAAGACCTCTTTTCCTGGCTCCCTGTGCTTCATCCCTACTTTCTTCCTATATGCTTGTACTTCTAAAACCTTACTCCACGCTCTTATGGATAGAGCCAAATTGAAGAGCCAATCGTATTTAAGTTAGATAACTTTTTCCCCACAAATGCTTTCATTATGTATATCTGACATAATTATGGATGCTATATAATGGGTTTAAATTTATTTCTTACCTATCAGCTATATATGAGGTTCTTCCTTGGAGATTGTTATAGAAAAATACATTAAAATAATGTAGGTTATTCTGGTTTACATAACTCTGGTTTACATAACATTATTGCTCTTTGCATTCTGTTAAACAAGATCAACTGTTATTAAAGGCAGTCACTGAATTCTATCTAGTACGACCTGTGTGCAATGTACACATGAAATAAGTACGAGTAAAGTGTGTATAGGGGTATCTTTTGTTGCAATAATGGGAATCACTGCTCCATCCAGTAGCCAGGCATGCAACCAGCACCACATAATTGGTCATGTGCTCTCAGTGGGATCTCATGTAACTGAAATTCATGCTAAACCATTAGCAGTTCTGCTTTAACATTCCGATGGTCTCACTTCAACAAAATCTCTTGCAGTGGCAAAGACCAGACATTGGTCGTGTGACCCAATGCTGCAGCATAAATGCCTGTTATGTTAGCAACAGGTATTTAGGCACTTCCTACACTCTTACTGATGTTATGCATGCTGAAGAAGTAACTGAATATATATTTTGTATTAGGGTCTGCTTTAATACTTTCCTGCAACCAAGTTAGGCCAATAGGTACCCTCAAGATACCCAGGGCTCGGTATTTTATAGGTATCAACCAGAACAAGATATGATGCAGGACATAGAATACAATATCTTGGCTTTATCATTCAGTACAATGTTGTGGAGGACATGATAAATGTTTAAGGATGGTATTTTGTACTATACTGCATATCAATTGCTACTCCAACAGCAGGCAGGTATAAGACTTAATTAGCTGTATTATAACAGAGAAGCCCATTGAACACAAGCGCCTACTGCCTTAACTTTGCTCCAACTTGAGGCAATGGCCTGCTCTTCCCACCTATAGTTCAATCTAACATTATCTCTGCTGGCTCCTTCATTGCCTTGTGGGGTGCCAGAGAATGCCTGAGAGCTTATTTTGAGTACAGTCAAACATTTCAGGAAATGTAGGTTGATCCTTAAGTACATACAAGAAGCTGCAGACCGATGCAGGTACCACAGGGTGCTCACGCGTATCTTTAAGAGCTTGTTCACACCACGTCCATTTAGCTGTGCTGTTTTGCACACCACTGCACATGTATAGTGTGACCAGGTCAGTAAGAACATAATTGTTTTCTATGAGTCCCGTCCACACCATACATGTGTGGCGGTATCCCGAAAAACACAGCTCAATGGACATGGTGTGAACAAGCCCTTAAAGTTAGGAGTGAGCACCCTCTGGTACTTGCTTTGGTGGACTTCCATACTTTAATATGTTTGGGAACTCAACAGGTTCAAGTTTACACATCTACATGATATCTCAAGATTCACATTTATTTTGTCTAGAGTAGAGAAGGTGGTTGATATTTGAATACCAGAGTCTACCTATCTTCAGGCCCGGATTCCCCACAAGGCCACCGAGGCCCGGCCTCGGGGAGGCAGAGCGCAGAGGGGCGGCAGCGGTGTCCTTGTGGGGAAGTTGCCCTCTCTACATTCAGTCCTGCTTTATACAAGCAGGACTGAATGTAGAGTGAGGCAGACGATTTTTCGTTTACATGTGAAATCGGCGGTGTCGCCGAGATCACATGTGAACAGTGTGCAGCCTTCTCCGCCCTCCCCCCTGCACTTACCTCTATCCTTTGGCTCCGTCCTCCGCCGCCGAGTCCCGAGTCTCTGACGGCAGCGAGCAGAGCGGCCGGGTTATAAGTAACCCTGCCGCTCCGTGCAGACTGTAGACAGTGAGAGGGGAGAGCTGTGCTGTGCTTAGCTAGAACTCCTGTATTGGAGGTGACAGGGTCAATAAAGAGAACCTGTCACCTTCAATTGCTATCACACAGGGAATTATTTTCTCCTGTGTGATATCAATAAAGTTAGGTGGAAAAAAAATTACATTGATTAAAACATTTTTTAAATAAATAAAAAAAAATGAAATAATTAAATAAAAAGGTGATTAAAAAGTAAAAAAACAAAAACAAATTATTAATAAGATAAAAAAATTATAAAAAAGTAAATAAGATAAATAAAAATCTAAAAAAAATCAATTGATAAAAAAATAATGAAATAAATAAAAATTCAAAAAATAATAAGAAATAATTAAATAAAAAAATAAAAAGTGATAAAAAAGTAAAAAAATAAAGAAACAGTAAAAATAATTTGACACTAACTCCGCTGCCCTGCCATCTGGTTGCCATTCTCCATTGATGGGAAGGGGGGGCGCATCGCAATACCTGGCCTTGGGGCGGCAGGCAGAGTAAATCCGGCCCTGCCTATCTTAGGACACTGTAAAGGAAATCAGCACTGGCATTCAGGCACCTGGAAGTGCTTGCTCGATACTGCATAGTAACAGGGTTATTCACAAAAGGGTGAAGAGTTTGGAGAAGGCAGGAGAAGTGACCAGTCTAGGCCAAAATAGCTGATTTGGAAACATTCTCCAATTCAGCTCACTTTCCAGTTCAGCTATGTTGTCCTAGATTGTTACCTTCTCCTGCCTTCTCCAAACTCTTCACCCTTTTGTGAATAACCCTGTAAATGTCTATTTGAGGTATGGTAGATGATAAAAAATTAACCACAGTTTGTCTTTTTCTTCACAGATAAGAGAGGAAACAGAATACCCTGAGAACTAAGAGTGCCTTGGAAACTAACAGGGAACACTTCTATCATATTCCATTGTGAACAAATAAATTTATTTTTGCATATTGACAAAATTATATACTTCCATGTCTCTTCAAACATGCAATTTTTATGTCCATTTTACAGCTGTTGTGTACAAGTACTGTAACTGCCAGAAGTACTAATACTTTCTTGTTCTTCAAAACCTCAATGACCATGAAGCAGCCATGTTCTGAGCTGTGCCAACATGTATAAGCATTGTAGTCACACACAGAGGACAACTTAAAAAGTTTCCTCTGGGTGTGACTTACAACTTTCCAATAGGTGTGACTTTCTTACAACTTAAAAATTGTACCGCAAGGTAGCGCAATCCTCCACTCCTTAACAGTATTTATAATCTTGTTGTACAGGTTATGCATCCATTGTGCCTCCTGCAAAGTGTTTAGTTTTGCTTGTCGCCACACTGTGCATTCAAGGATTTATTACTAAAAAAATGCATTCTTGTAGAGTTGTACAAATAACACAGGTATGATTTTCAACAGCATACCATAAGAAAGTCAAAGAGAACAATTTCTGTGGAGACAGCATGTACCAAAGTGTTTTATGGGTTCACATCAGACAGCATGGTCCTGAATTTAAGGGCAAATTAGATTTGTGTATACATATTCATATATATGAGACTCCTTCACACCAAATGCATCTGCTATGATAGAATTGTGGTCCAATTTCACATTGAAGTCAACTGAAAGGGGGGCTTCAACAAGCATCCAAAATGAAACACAAATCAGCATGTGCTTCATAAATGTTAAATGGAACCTAAGTAGTAGGGCATCTTGTTTTATAACTTGTCAGTGAGCAGATCCAGGGTCACTCGTAATCCTTAGATCCATCCTGAAAAGGAACCTGTCAAAATGGGAGTTTCTACTGCTGAGTTGGTTGTAAAAGTTATCCTTACCTTTGCTTTACTGATTTATCAATTTCTAACACACAAGTGTTTATATTGCATATACCAACATATGATATGCATATGCCTGATTTGGATGAGTGATGCACAAAGTAATGAAGGGTAGATAAGGATAATAGCTCTGAAGCTTGCGGCTATGAAAACAAGTCAGCCTTTGCAAATCCTGTATTTCTATCCTGACATATTTCTAGGGTTTCTACTGGGTTTTACCATCAGCAGAAGAGGTAATTGCAACAATGCTGACACAGTGACAGGAGCTGGCAAAATCTTTTTTTCCGCAGAAAGACCCTATAGAATTGTTCCCTATGGGAAGTACTGCATTTCTATTTTTAAGATTCAGTTAGCTAGGCCCTGTAAAGCAAGATGAGGGGGGTTTTCTTCAAGGGGTTTGCAGAAGTAGATGACTCCCTTGAGCTTCAGTATAAAGCTGGCCACACACCGATAGATTATCTGCAGATTTTCTATGGTCAGATGGAAAAAGTGCAACAGATTCCTCCATCTACGCTAAACTGTGTGGATGGAGGAATCTCCCACTGGGCCAAGCTTCAGTATGTTGCTAGTCGGCCACGCTGGCTCTCAAATTACTAGCATCCAATCAGATTGTTCAGGTATTTTGAGAGCCAGTGGGGCCGACTAGCAAGATACTGAAGCTTGGCCCAGTGGGAGATTCCTCCATCCACACAGTTTAGCGTAGATGGAGGAATCTGTTGCACTTTTTCCATCTGACCATAGAAAATCTGCAGATAATCTATAGGTGTATGGCCAGCTTAAGGGAATCCCAAGCAGATTGTCAATTGAAGTGCACCTGTTGGCAGCCTATTGCTGATGTCACACTGGTGATCCTGCTGCTACAAACACACTACTGGTGCCAGAAATGAACTTGCTAGCAAGGGAGCGGCAATGGAGCAAAATCTAGCTAGTCCAACCAGAGAGGGAATGATCCCAAAGAAAAAAGTGGTCTTCTAGGCAATCCAAGTTGTCAATGGGGACGATTACTTGCCCCAGAGTATAGAAACACTGGTGTGGTGGCAATAAGCTGTGCCTTCACATACCTTCAGATGTTGTGTAATGCGACGCCCAAATCTGCAGGTGTTGCAATCTGCAAGGTTTGACACTTTATGGTGATGTTGACTGTTAGTTCTGCCCGTTCAGTATGTTCCTATTGACCCATTACTGCAATGGGCAGTGCTCCTGGCTCATGGAACATGATAAGGAGAAGGGCCAATGATCAACATGAATGGAAGTGTCAAACCTTGTAGGTTGGAATTTAAATCTCCCAGGCTGCAAAGAAGACTTGTGCTGGAGCCTCTTCATTACCCTTTGAGCAAAATTCAAAATGAAATGTTTTTGCCTTTGCAAAGCATGAAAGCTTTACAAGTCTGCAAACTGCCTCCAGTATATGAACATCAACTACAGTTCACATTTGTTGTGTTGTACAGCCAAAAAAAGACTATTTTGTGACCTTCTTGAGCCAGCAAAGGTTTATATTGCGTATATATTGTGTAACATTTCTGCATATCCAAACCCAATCATAGGTTCTGCTTTGCAACACTGGTACAAAAATGTATTTAATGCTTAGACAAGTAAACTTCGGCTGAAAATATATTTTCATATTTCTGGTCACAAAGCATTGGGCTTTTTCAGTAAGGCAAAAAAACTGCGTACGTTCGCACCTCTTTTTTTCACTTTGCTTTATTGAATAAACCTAAGGTCTTTATAAATGCATGACAAAAGCCTTGCTCATGGTCTGTACGAGACAACGTATATTAATATGCAGCGTCCATGATACAATATTAGTGCTGCATACTGCTCACTTTATGTGAAATAATGTGGAGACATTTGTGAGCCAATAACCTGGGGGTGGAGGGGGGTGATTTGTACATATACTGGCTGATAATACTATTAGCCTGTACATTTCATGTATAAAAACATTCCAAGTGACATATGTGCAATATGTAAATAGATGTAAATATAAACACAAAATAAAGTGTTTGCAATATACGCAGACTTGTGTTGTTGTTGATGTCATCACAGTGTTATCCTATTGAAGCAGAATTCCACACATTTTTAAAACATTTTGGTTGCATAGGACAGAATATGATCCTACTCTAAATCTTAATTCCCATCTATTACTCCAGTGGGCAGATTACCCCTTCCCCTTAAAAACCAGGGTTCTGCTGTGTGTTAGAATGGCCTTCTCTGGAGTGAATATATTCCCAGTGACACCACCGTGCCATTCTCTATAAGAATAAGCGGAGAATGCATTCCCAACCATAAATATCCTACAGGGGAGCTCTGGATGGTCCAAAAGACCAGAAAGTTCATCTTACAATGGAACATACAGAGAAGGATTTGGGGGTCATTATAGGCCGCAGATTGAAGAACAGCTCGCAGTGCCAGGCTGCTGTAAACAAAGCTGGCAGAGTCCTGTCTTGCATTAAGAAGGGGATGTATTGCAGAGACAAGTCTATAATTTGCCTCTTTACAGATCACTGGTTCGGCCACATCTGGCGTATGCGGTCCAGTTTTGGTCACCAGTACTCAGAAAAGATGTCCTTGAGCTGGAAAAAGTCCGGCAGAGAGCAACCAAACTCATTAAGGGGTTCGAGGATCTGAGCTATGAAACAAGGCTGTTAAAATGAAATATGTTCTCGTTGGAGGTTAGGAGATTAAGGGGGGGACATGATTTTCCTGTATAAACTATTCAAGGGTGACAGCAACCTTAGTAACAAACTGTTTACGGTTAGCTCCGTAACAAGACCAGAGGGCACAACCAAAAATTGGTGGGAAAAAAAATTCAACACACAGGGCGCAGGGAGTTCTTAGTAAGAGCGGTTAAGGTCTGGAACTCGCTGCCACAGGAAGTGATTTCAGCTAAGAGTGTGGAATCATTCAAGAAACTCCTGGAAGAGTTCCTTGGAGACCATAATATACAGGGGTACAGGTACGCCTAAGAGCAAAATCATACATGGACCAATACACACTCACACATCAACTCAAACATAAATGCACACACACAATAGGTTGGACTTGATGGACTTATGTCTTTATTCAACCTCAAAAACTATGTAACCCTGGATTGTCCAGCAGACCAAAAAGGTAATCTTATATTGGAGTCCTGGCTGGTGCAGACCAAAAAAAGTACCTTATAGGGTAGCCCTGAATGGTCCAGCAGACCAAAAAGTTTATCCTATAGGGGAGCCCTGGGTGGTTCAGCAGACCAGAAGGTTCATCTTACAGGATAGTCCAGCAGACCAGAAATGTTATCTTATATTGGAGCCCTGGATGGTCCAGCAGACCAGAAAATGTACCTTATAGCCCTTGACTGCATAACTGTCACTGAGGGGCAAAACACAGACCCAACATTAGCCAACAACATAGCTTCAATGTGTATATCAGTGTAGTCTATTTTGGTCCATTAGGGATATTATTAAAAGTGTTATTTGTTCAGCAAGTGCAAAAAAAATTCCCAGCACACTTACCACCTAGCTTGCAAAAAAAGAAAAATTACACTAACAACTTGAGCTCGAAACAGGGTTTAATTGTACGACTTTTCCAAAATATGTGGAAGTCACATTGCCTCACCAAGACCCTTCTGCGAAGTGTGGTCCTTTCTATGAGAGCCTCCATAGCAAAGTACAAATTGGGTGCAGGTACGCCTGGAGGTAGCCCATTCCTCTTCAAAGGCGCAGGGACACACCCGGTGCCCAGCACATCACAAAGGCAGCTGAAGGCTCCAATATGTCCCAGCACCAAATCCAACAAGTGAAGCAAATGGTGAGCGCACTCTTCAATTTAGAGCTAGCTTTTAAAGTAAGGTGCACATGAAAGGGCTTTACACAGTACAAACATTTACCAGCTAGCCTGCAAAAATAAATAATTATTATTATTACACTATTAGTGTTAAAGACAGAGGTTTTAGTTGAACAATTTTTGCTAAATATGTGGAAGCCATCTTGTATCACGTTCACTATGTGTGTTATCTTAAGGAGTTGTGAAGAAGAGGAGAGCAGGTGGTGATCCGTAGTTTATAAAAACACAATTGGGCAGGGCTGACACCATTCTTTGCAATTTCATTTCTGCCAACAGCAGGGAAATAGGAGCAGTGTGCATTTCTACTAGAATCAACAGGTATTTTTCTGTATTTGTAGAGGGATAAGACATGGATAAATGTTTCTGCATTGCAGAGATATTCAGCATTTTCTAGCCCTGATAGAAGTAAAAACAAATCTTTACCATACAGAAAAACCGTGCTGATCTGTTAATTGCTGGCACAAGATTCCGTTCTGTGCATTCTGCTGCTGAAGAACAATACTACAAGTACACTGGCCAGACGCAGCCAACCCACCTTGCTTCCTTCTAGGACTTCTCACTACCGCTGATTGCAATAACAGAAGGCAGACGGCTTCACATCTTGGTGCTGTACCATATGACTTCACAATAGTGGTCAACTGACAAGGAGGTTCTCAGTCCATGCTCTGATCATAAAACAGTACGGGGGGGTTATGACAGAGGTGCTCAAACACAAGTCAACATTTAATACAATTCCATCAATCAAAAAAATAGACTTTTTCATGGTTTTATTTACATGTGATCACTGGAAAAAGGGGCTGATGCAGATTTAGGGCGCGTTCACACATACTGCAGTCACCTGTGTTGTACTGCATTGGATCAAGGACACATAGAAATCAACTGTTTTCTGTGTCCGTATGACACAATGCAGGTGTGATGGGCAGTTTGCCACATGGCAGCACGCTGCTGTGTAGAGAGAGGGAGGAGACATGCATACATACATACATACACACCAAACAGTAACAGCTCCAGCAGTGTGGGATACAATGCCAGAGCTGCCACAAGCCACTAGCCTGTTTGCTGAAACACTGTTTTAGCAGACTGGCCAATGTGTACAGGGGCCCTTACTGTTCAATGAACAAGCTTGAGACAAAGAGGTCGTAAAGTAGTCACCGCTCCAAGCTCGCTCCTGTGATGGACTACAATGCCAATAAAAATTAGTAAATTAACATGATTGTAGTCCATTATAGGAGTGATCTTGGGAGTGGTGGCTACTCTACAACACACACAGGGACCATGGGGAACAAAAGTAGCCCCCCTCCAGAAGGAATGACAGTGTCACTACCAATTCAGAGATGATTTGAGGATCTACAGCTGAGTGATACACACATAACGCACAGCTTTGATAATAGTGAAGATATTTGAATGCATTTTTAAGTTTTAACTGCTGAGTTTAGTATCACTTTAATGCTTACAGAGGCACGCACAGCCGGCAAGCAACGACATAGGTAGATTAAAATGGACTTTATTTCGTGATTTGGCATTAAACAAGTTTTTGATTCCGTGTAGTACACTTTATTTTCTTTATTAGCATACTATTTCTGAAACAAAGAAGTAGGACATAAAATACTTCAACGTTGTTGTATAAATGGAACATCCGGCCTTGCTGCATAGTAAAATACAAGACTAAAAGGTTAATGTGCGATCAGAACAGATACATCTTAAACTATCACGACTGGTGAGTGGTACTAGGAACACTTCTCTAAAAATGATTTACAGCATCGAACACACTGCTGGTAGACGGTCTCAAAGTCTTCATCGCTGCCCTGGAAAAGATAGAGACACAAGATGATCACATACAGGAACATGACGACCGCATACTAAAAATGAGATAGAATTATTTGAATGAAAGGCATAGTCCAAACTTTGCATACAAAAAAATAAATAAAATAATATAGGATATGTTGGCATTGGAGCGAGTAAAGCATTACAATGGTGATCAGTGGATTATGGGCGCAATGCACAGGCCCCTGTAAACTCTTCCTCCCAATGTTGTCCATACCAAGGTACAGACTATTAGGTTACAGGACTGCTCCATTAAGAACTACTACGGTAGCAGACAGGACTTGTCTACTCATTCACAGATCCAGATTTAAAAAAAGATTCAGCAGGGAGAACAACCTTGGGATTTGTTACACCCTGAATATGGGTGAAACATGGTCAGAACGAGGGAGCTACTCTTAAATGTCCCAAATGCCTGCTTCAGGTTAGTTATCACTGTGCACCATCTGACTTCTCAAGTACTGTACAATATGTAGCGAAAGGGATAATATACTATATACAGACAAAAATCTTCAAAACATTTTGAATTACTATAAATATGTACTTGGGAGAAGCCAACTCCTGATGTGAATATTTGTTCCAGGTCAGCGACTTAAAACAGTCTGAAGACATACTATACTAAGAGTCTCAAGCCCGTGACACACTGCATGCGAAGCCATGCAGAGCGAAGTACAGCTGTCAGGTATAGAGCTTTGCATGCAGTGTGTGTGCGCTGAGTGCATCTTCAGCCAATCGGCTCACGCGCAACAACCAAACGGACTTTGCGGGGGTTTGTACACGGGAGACGATTGGCTGAATATAGAACTTTTCATCATGGCACGCTCAGCTATGCAAGCTCACGCAAGCTGACGTGCCGGAGAGAAAATGACATGACACACTGCACGCGAAGGCAGCGCGCCACCGCTCCACACTGGTTCGCGTGCAGTGTGCCACAGCCTTCAGAGCTGAACTAGCACCAGTTTTGGAAAGAGGTCAGCAACAGCAGCCGATTTTTCATGTTTGAGCGTTTTTAATTTACAGACAAGACTCTTGAAAGTTTATAAAAGTTGTGGAAGGGTTAAAAACGCTGTTGGAAATGTATTGCTCTCTGGCTCCCCACTAGAGGGGAATTAATCTCACTTCCTGTTCTGATAATTATGGTCTCTGGGAAAGCATGTATACTTTTTCAGGTCCCCTTTAAACCCTTCGTGACTGACGCCGTACAGTGTACGTCACTGTCATCGGGGCTCTTTAAACAGACTCCCGGCGCTCAGTTGGCTTTACAATAGAAGCGATTCTAGCGACTCAGCTGTCGCCAGATCGCTTCTATGGCCCGTTGAAGGGGTGTCCCCCGCCGTGCTTCCCGGGATCCATTGCCACTCTTACGGGCCCGGCTTCTCTCGTGTCGGCAGGGGGCTGGGGAGGAGATGGATGAACCTCCGTACGTTGATCCTCTCCCCGTTCTATGGGACCGGGAGCGATGCAGATTGCATCACTTGCAGTCCCTTAGCTGTCAGTGCTGAGCTCCTGAAGCCCAGCTATAAGCTACTGAAGTGCGATCTGCACTTAAATAGCTTATCTGGAGTGTAAAGGTGACACTATGGGTCTTTTGGACCCCCAGAATCAACTTAAAAAGAGTACCTGTCACCACCATCTGCTATCACATGGGGGGGCTTGCAAGCCCCCCTATGTGATAGCAATCAAAATAAAAAAGTGTTTTTAAAATAAATCTATAAATAAAAAAAAAAAAATGAAAGGCCCCGCCCCCGTGAGTCGCCACGCAAACACGTGTCGCGTGCGCCAACATATGAAAGCAACAAACACGCTGCACATGTTGGGTATCGCCGCACACGCTGGAGTGAGAGCAAAAATTCTAGGGCATCTCTAAAGTGATGACTTGTGGGGGCTTTTAAAGCATCGCCTATGGACATTTTGGCATACTAAAGTTTATCACGGACGCACACAATTTTTAACCTGGGCATGTTTGGTATCTATTTACTGGTTGTAACCTCATATTTTATATTTAATTAAAACAATTGGCATTTTGTGTTTTAGGGCATTCACTAAATTTTGGGGTTTGATAAGGAGTTGCGATAATGTCGTGCAACATAAAAATTTGCAACTGCCAACATATTAGTCTATAGGGTCTTGGCTTTCAGAAAATATATAATGTTGGGGGGTTTGAAGTAATTTTCAGGCCTAAAACGTAGAATATAACATGGGTGCAAAAAATGAAAAAAAAAAAAGGCCTCAGTCATGAAGGGGTTAAGGAGATTTTCCTTCAACTCCTGTCTTAGTGACCACCATCACAGCTAGCGAGGGAATAACTCTCCACTGGTGACATTAACAGCACTAAAACCACAACAAGCGGTTCTAAGCCTTCATCACAGTTTTGGTTGGAATTCCACTTTAAAATAAAGCAAGCTGAGAGCTCGAAAAGCAGACACCACCAAGTACCTCCATATACCTCAAGATTCTGGAAACCGACCACTCAGTGCCCCCGCATAACACCCCCCCACCCCCAACTCAGTCGTGTCATACTCCTGGTTTTCAGAAAATATGTTGCATTGCATAACGCTACAACCTTTTGCTGACGACGCACTGCACCGTGGGATGCACAAACATCTCAATGTAAACTTTAAACCGTCAGAAAAGTTGTTGCATTAAAAGGAGAACTATGGAGTTAAGGCTTTTCCCCATAGTTCTCCTTAGGGTAACGGGAGGACACAAACTAGCGTCCTCCCGTCACCCTAGGCTCAGTATACCGCGTGCTGTAGCTCGCGGTATACTGAGACGCCGCAGCGGATCCTGACAACTGTGCCGGGATCCACCCAGCTGCGTGAGTGACAGCTGGCTCTGCCTATCTAGAGGCAGAGCCAGCTGTACCCGCCCCCTCCCCCATCCGTTCCGCCAGTCAGCGCTAGCAGAGCGGGGAGGGGGGAATCCAGCCCCTCCCCCTGTCACGGCAGAGAGCCGTGACAGGATCGAGAGGTGAGCGAACGCCGGTATGTGTTCGCTCACTTCTTGATCTACTGAGCCGACCTGCGACAGTCTGATTGTCACAGGTCGGCTAGAATTATGAGGTGAGTGAAAAGCACTCACCTCGTAGTTCTCCTTTAAGGTTGAATACCAAGGTGCACTGCAATAGGAAACTTCAAAAACTTGCTACTTGATACAGGGAAGCCTTTAACCTTCCTGGCGGTAATCCAGAGCGTGGCTCGGGGGTAAATTTCTCGGGTGTCGGCAGGGAGCTGGGGAGGAGATGTATGAACCTCAGTTCGTCGATCCTTTCCCCATTCTATGGGACCGGGAGCGATGCAGATTGCATCACTTCAGAGTTTGCTACTTGACACAGGGAAGCCTTTAACAGCTTGGTGGCTCTGTGGTTTGGGCAAGTATAACTATATTTCTCCCTTGAGCAAAACAAGCAGTATTCCCACTGCAAGGGTTAACAAAAATGTTGCCTGCAGTTGTCCTTTTAAAATCTATCTAAGCCAGAAAACATGAATGTAATCAACTGAAGTTTACCAGTCCTTGGGTAGGTAGACCTTTCCCCCCCCCCTTTATTTTAATCTGGTGATCCTGCTAGTAACACTTCTTGTCCAACAGTATCTACGGAGGAGCAGCATTGTCAGCCTAGGACAGGAAGTGCATTAGGATGAAAGTGGAAAGCAGAAATTACCAGCACCCAGCATACAGTAAATATCTTTGATGTCCATTTAATCGGACCAATCGTCATGTCACAAAATAGCGACGTTTCGGGACCGCAGAGGATCCCTTCATCAGGGCGACAATGTAACAAGCTTAGACATCAAAGATATTTACCGAGTGCTGGTGATTTCTGCTTTCCATTGTTTGTTGCACGGTGCCATCCGTGATGGTCACTGCGAGCACCACTACAAGTACTTGGGCCGGGAGCTCTGTGAGGAGTGCAGAGGGACTTACTACTTTCTGTATTAGGATTAAAGAACATCTCCCCCTCCCGTTTACAGCACACTTACATAATATGGATCTTCAATAATGAGCCGCTTCTGAGGATCGTAGCTGCCAAGCAGTTCAATTTTAGCTTTGCAGTTCTGTACTTGACCACATTTACGTTTTAGTTCTCTGAAAGACAAAACAAAATATGAAAAAAATTATTGGCTGTATTAGTATTGATTACATAAAAACACTTTGCCCCTAAATTTCCCCTAAAAATGAAGGGCCAGAGCCCCATGGGTAAGCTGGACTTCTTACACATATTCAAGGGGGTTGAGAAACGCTTCTCCAGGGGGAGGAGAGCCTGCGTTCCAACTGCATGGATTATAATGCACAAATGAAGTATTTTCTGTGCAGTTTGCCCATGATACTATTCACTTGTATGAATGACATCAATGGCAAGCAGGATATGACGGGGGCAAGACCAGTAACACCAAATTATATTATACCAAATATTAGGAGGCCCTTTTATAACTCTTCCACGCAGCCATACGATGGGCAAATGCAGTTTTCATGGCATTTTCTCCACTAGATGGAGCCGAGGAGCATAGCACATTCCCTTTAGCCCAATGGCCCAAATTGTGAGGTCGTTTGTGCTGCTGCAGTGTGAATAGGGCCTATTCATTAAAGCCAAAAGGGTTTTAAGCTATTCCAATTTCTGATCACTTACAATGGATGATGCTCCTTGATGTTGAAAAGTTTTAGTTTGTTGCAGAATCAACTGGTTCGCTGAGCACTTCCCTGACATCTTGTTTTAGGGCGACTCCTTGCTCAAGCAGAGCTCTATGGAGTCACCCTTGTGTGTGCTAGTAAGCTGTGTCTCCACAAATACATAGGGACAGCAAAGCATTCCACTCCCCTACCCTCTGGCCCCCTCCTCCAAGCTAGATGAACCGTTGCTGGAGATTGTGCTGCCTCTTGTGATCTTGTACTGGGCAGGAAGTTCAGAGAAGCTGATCTTGTACTGGACAGGAAGTACAGAGAAGCTGAGAGACTTGGAAGTAGCTGTTGAGAAACTAAATATGCTACGCTTAAAAATTGCAGTGAAACACGCAAGAAGTTACGGTGCCCCAAATTGACCACAGGCGACACTTAAAAAGCCTGCACAGTTTATCAGTTTAGAATTACCGCTGAAAATTGGCCCTAGAATTATTGCTCTCACTCAGGCGCACATGTCGATACCCAAGGTGTGTCACAATCGTCGTTTTAGTAAGTAGGCGCACCAGACACGTGTGTCCTTATTTGCGTGTGCATGGGGACAGGGGAAATCTACAAAAACATTTTTGGGTGTTTTTAAAATTTTTGTTTTTTTCATTGCCATCGCATAGGGGCCTCACTCACTGTAATCGCTTCCAGTGTAAAGCCACCAGTCAGCTTTAGGTCTCGTTCACACCTAGGCGTATTGCATATGCACGTCTGTCGCGCGTTTTTTACCGTGATTCGCAATAAAAAAGTCATGCGACAAAACGCGCGTTTCCGAAGGCTACTTGGCTGTATCCCAATGGAAACGCGCAACAAAACGGCCCAAAGTAGTACCTGTACCTTTTCAGGCGTGGGTCGTTTTGGAGCGCGTTAGGGATGGTCGGAAATACGCCAAGGTGGGAACGAGACCATTGAATACAATGGGATTTATATTTTTGAGCGTTTTGTAGAGCGTTAGTCGAGTGTAGAACGCCCTACAAAACGTTCAGGTGTGAACGAGGGCTAACACAAGTAAACATCAGTGGCAGTAAAAGGATTAAATGTACAGGACCTACAGCTGTCATCCGGATCCTGTCTTCACTACATAATCCATGGACAGAACAAGCATATATCCAGTTAAAATCTGAGCAGTCAGCATTCCATATTCTGCAGATCTCTTCTGCGTTAATTACTAAAGAGCCAAGTCAGGATCAGAACAGCCTGGCAGTTCCTCTATGTCCTCAGAATCATAGGAAGTCCATTAACCCTTTCGCTGCCATTGACTTGCGTCATACAATCGGCAGCAGGGTGGCCCTGCAACACAGCAGTTGGGAGCCTGTTTGCTGTTGGCTTCACACTGGAAGCGATAAATTACTCAGGTTGCAAAGCATGACACCTTCCACCGTATTCCCTGGGCTCTGCTGCCCCTCCTGCATGCCCAGAATTTGGCATTGTGGGTGTTGGCAGCGGGAGGGGAGAAAGACCAGTAAACATGCGTCTACTGATCTCCTCCCTACTGAATGAACCAGGAATGGATGATGAGGTTGTCACTTCCAGTTTCTGGGCCATCACTTCCCGACCAAGAGACTGATAAAGCAGGATGTGAACGGGCCCTCAGCAATCTCCTGAGAACTTTAAGGACAATGTTAGTAAAAACAAAACAGCCTAAGGCCCCATTCACACTGAGCGACATGAAAATCGCGCGACTGAGCGATATTGCGCGACGAGCGATATTGAGCGGCGTATCGCGCAACTTTTTCCTATTGAGCTGTATGCAATCAGGAGCAATATCGCTCAAAATCGCTCGAAAAAAGGGTCATGTAGGAGCGACGAGCTACAAGCGATATTGAGCGACAAGATGTGAACAGCTCCATTGAAATGGATTGGAGAAGCTACATCGAGCGATATCGCGTGGAAATATGAGCGATATCGCTGCAAAAATCGCTCAGTGTGAATGGGGCCTAAACTAAATGAAACAAACAATGACCATGGGAAATGAATGAAACACTTACTAACCTGAGATTACTTTCATCCATGCATAAAATATAGTCATAGGACATGAAATCTTCTTTGGTGATCTGAAATTAAATCATTAATTAGTCATTACTGCACTTACACACCTTACAGACAACTTTCTTAGTAAAATATCGATGGTCAGTCCGCATCGTTGGCCAGATGCATACATACCGGATTTTGGTAAGTACGCATCTGTGGAGAAGGAAAGTGGCCTCCGAGAGGTCAGGGGATGGGGGCAAAAAGAGAAAGTGCACTTCTCTTTCAGATCAACCCTCAATATTGTGAATGATCAACTGTTGGGACCTCGAGCTACCCCTAAACTAGGAAATATTGAACTCTGCCACACATCACAGATTATTCATGAATAGTAGAGGAAGACTGAGTCCCAAAAAGCACCCAATTAGCACTAAATCTACAATAGTATAGCAACCAATGCTCAGATTCATCACATGACTTGCAAATTCTGCGTGCATTTGAGAAGTCAGAGCTTGTTCATACACTACATGAGATTCAGGAAGCACATCTAAGTGCAATGAAATCGCTTCCATATGAGGCATTGAGGAAGATTTACTGCAGGAGTTCAGAATATTCACACAAATGATGTGAATGTTCAATCAAATCTTGTGAAAAGCAAATTCCTTTTTAATCTTTTAGTTTGCACACAACTTGGTACTCAAAGTAAACAGAAATTGGCTTTTTACTTAGATAACTCAAGTGAATGTACACACAATTTGTTGTGTGAAGAGTCTCAACTCCTTTAGTAAATCATCCTTTTTGGATCCATTACCCATGTGTGCAAGCGGTTTTAAAAAAAAGAATGCAAGCATCTCCACAGCATTGCCTATTATGTGCTTAGCCACCTTTAAAAAGATCAACAGGACTCAATGTCAATTAATTTTGGCATCATTAGAAAGTCAGAAGTCACGGAACACAAAGATCTAAGGCCCCAGTCACACTGAGCGGATAGCAAATTGCACGTTTGTCATTTTGCACGATATCACGTAAATGATTGCATTGGACTGAGTGCAATCGCGTGACATCCGCAGTAAAAAGGGGTCCTGTGACAGCGACAAGCACAGCTCCATTGACTTGCATTGGGGAGCAACACCGCGCGGATAATATGCGCGATAAATCGCTCAGTGTGAATGGGGCCTAAAGATGGTGAGGGGGGGCCTTTATGTAGCATCAGTAGGAGAAAGGAACTGTAAGGCTTTTTAGTGTTTAAGTGTTCTAAATATTCTCACCATACATAGCAAACAGTCAGCATCCAACTGCCAATTAGGTATTGAAGATTAAAACCATTGTAAAGAATGTGATTGGTTGTGACAACCGGAACAAATCTACAGGTACAATTATGAAAGAGAATACAAGAGTAGAGACTGCCCAGTGACAGAATCCAGAACCGTGGGACAGAAAGCCATAACAAGTTGGTGAAGGTGAAAGGTCAAGGTCTTAACGCCACAAACTCAAAAATAAAGTACACTGTCCTATACCTGCCGTGCTTTATGCGATGTTTCAGTATTGTGGCTTTGTAAGCACTTTATGGCCCTTGAATCTGGGGAGCAACCCACGTTCCAGTCAGATGTGGCAGCGCCGTCTATGGACCACTGCAACACAAAACATAATGGATAGGATTCAATAACAGAAAATGGAGGTACATTACCTGCCTGGCTGTGTGACTCATTGGAATGCCGTGCTTCCTCATGCAGCTCTGGCCCCGATGATCAGGCGGGTTTCCTATTTCATAGGTAGATGTGGCTGCGCTGTCTATGTTCCACTAGAACAGAAAGACACAGGGTCTATTGCTTGAGAACATTTCTTTCCTTATATTCATTCTGAACTCAGGGACCAAGAAGAGCCATTCATTCCGTTTTCTGTAAGAGCTGCACACGTCATTATAGGCCCCACTTCTATTTGGTCAATCTCTACACATCGGACAACGCAAGAGAGCCACCACTAGTCACATACCGTTTAGATACTGAGAAATCATGTGTCCCTACCTAAAGTTCTTTCACTATGAAATCTAACTGTTTTCCCTCCAAGCTGTAGTGTCACGGGTTGAGAGCAACCTCCATCAGCTTTATACTAAACTGACATCAGCAGGGACAAGAAAAGGGCAGTGCATTAAAGTGACACTAAACTCTGGAGTTAAACTGAAGATACATTTTTGTTAATAGTTAGGTTACTGGAATGTATCTTATTTGTGTATCACTCGGCTGTAGATAATCAAATCATCTCTGAATTGGTGTTGACACTGCCCTTCCTTCTGGGGGGTGGCTACATTACTTCTGCATGGACCCGGTGTGTGTTGTAAAGTAGCCACCGCTCCAAGTTTGCTATTCATAGTTTTCCACCTATCATAAGTGAACACTATTCCGTTTTCTGTAAGAGCTGCACACGTCATTATAGGCCCCACTTCTATTTGGTCAATCTCTACACATCGGACAACGCAAGAGAGCCACCACTAGTCACATACCGTTTAGATACTGAGAAATCATGTGTCCCTACCTAAAGTTCTTTCACTATGAAATCTAACTGTTTTCCCTCCAAGCTGTAGTGTCACGGGTTGAGAGCAACCTCCATCAGCTTTATACTAAACTGACATCAGCAGGGACAAGAAAAGGGCAGTGCATTAAAGTGACACTAAACTCTGGAGTTAAACTGAAGATACATTTTTGTTAATAGTTAGGTTACTGGAATGTATCTTATTTGTGTATCACTCGGCTGTAGATAATCAAATCATCTCTGAATTGGTGCTGAAACTGTCCTTCCTTCTGGGGGGTGGCTACATTACTTCCGCATGGTCCCGGTGTGTGTTGTAAAGTAGTCACCGCTCCAAGTTTGCTATTCATAGTTTTCCACCTATCATAAGTGAACACACACACACGAACGTATTTACAGTAGGAGCTCAGATCTACATTGATAAGACATTGTTTGCAGTTCCCACCATGAATTCTATTCACTTTAAGGTGTTGCAGCATTATAAAAGTATGCAAGGGTAAATGTAAAAACAAAAAAATTATATTCTACACAAACTGACCAACATTTATAAATATTGGAGCAAAGCTTTATGGCGGTGTACTCTACCGTGATAGACAAGCAATACACTTCTATGACTCACTAGGAGAGCGCACACAGCACAAAGCTGCCCAAACACTATTATTTTCTTTTGTTCCAACCCACGTGCCGAACAAAGAAAATATAACAGATTCCTCCATCAATGCTTAAGAGTGCTGATCAAGGAATCACCCACTGTTTGGCCGCGGCTGCTGTCAGAATACCAGAAGAGAGCCTGCAGCTGATTGGCTGCTGGCTCTGTTCAGTTGCAGATTTTCCAACCGGCTACTTTGATCAGCTGATTGAGCGATGCCGGCCGAATGGGTGCCGGTGTTCTAACAGATACTCGGACTTCGTTAGAGATACGGATCGCGGCCGCGCAGGAGAGGTGATTTGGTCCAGAAATTTCACTGGCTATTATTGCCTGTATTGCGCATGTGCTGGGAAGCGCGTCTATATAAATTTACAGGCAAGGCACCGCGCTTCCCAGCACATATGCAATTGCCAGTGAAATTTGTGGACCCGATCAGTAGGTCTGAGCATGCACGTAAAGCTGATGCCCCCTCCACAGATCAGCGGCTCAGAGCTTGGGTGTGCAGTCAACGCCCCTCCATGCCCCGCAGGTCCAAATTTCTACCAGATCTCCGAGGCCACTGTGTGAATGTCGGCCAGTTCATCAAGAAAACGCCTGAAATTTGCGTACTGTATGGCCAGCTTTACATACACTGACCACATGAAGTGAGGTCTAGAACACAACGTAAACACCAAATTGGACCTGATATTTTGCAAATGGTTACATGCAAGCTATTAGACCCAATGAGTTTGTAAAAGATTAGGATGAAAGCAGCAATGAATTACAGTAGCCAAATAATCTTCAAGCACTTAGAAGAAAACCATATCCGAGTGCCAAAACCTGCTACCAGATACGTCATGACAACAATCATATCTTCAACACCGGGTTATTATTTATTTGGCAACAGTCTTTATGTATAAAGATGGCAGAATAGTGACAATGTCAGAAAGAAGCAGAAAAAAAGTCTAGCAACAGTTGGCACTTGTGGTACAGCGATATAGTGCATAGAGGACGACTACATTCGGCTGGCAACTTAATCCTCTTGTCCCATTGCACTACTGAATGGAAAAAAACCCAAATCCAACTGCGTGGGTGCGGTAGTGACAACGGATGCCTCTGTGAAATGTAGAGAGATGAAAGTAGTCACTCGCACTCCATGATAATAAAGTAAATGCTGTTTATTGACTGAGATAACACACATCTCCTTAGCGACGTTTCGCGGCCATGCGGCCCCGTCCTGTTTGCCTGAGGACGGGACCGCATGGTCTCGAAACGTTGCTGAGGAGATGTGTGTTATCTCAGTCAATAAACAGCATTGACTTTAATATCATGGAGTGCGAGTGACTACTTTCATCTATCTACATTCGGCTGGCAGCCCACATGACCAGAGAGTGTAGACTGCAGGAAATGAATGGCATGGGTGGTAGTTTTGTCCTTTATGTGCCATCTGTATCTATGTACAGGTGATTTGTTGTACATACTTTACAAGCTCTTGATTCAGGTCTTTTAATAAAGGGCAGGAACTTAAAGCATCTGATGCCCATTTATCATGAAACAGAGGCACAAAAATTACTTTGGAATGGTACAAATGATGCTCTCCAATATGCTTATTCCATCTGCCTTTCCTCCAGCTTGTGTACATTTCTGTCACGTGTGAACAACGCCTGTTCTTTTGATGTGGCACAGCTGCACATGCAAAGTGTTGTCAGCCACCCCTCGTGGGCACAGCAACTTACTGCCAGAAGTGGTATCATATACAGGATACGCACCTATATGGTAAAATGCTACATGATCCAAAATGTGTCTTGCTCCAGTAAACATAATAGACCCAACATTCTAGGCAGTCTAGCATCATTGAATGGTCAGGCTAATGAATGGAAATCCACACAAAGTGTTTTGTTTTCTTATTTTTTAATGAGGAGGGGTTAGAACCTCTATTGGGTTTTTTCCAGCTGTCTTAAGCTTGCCATACAATGTGTGGATTTCACTCAGGGGGTGGCCTGTCAGCATTCTACAATCAGAAGACTGAAAAATGTTTGGCCGAACAGCCAGCCATCATTTTTTGGGTATCTTGACAGCGGCAACGGGAGATACAAAAAAACTGATTGCTCCATTTACGCTGTTGAGCGCGGATGGAGGAATCGGTTATATTTTCCCTCAGCGCACAGCCTGAAGTTTAGAAAAAAAAAAAAGTGTATGGCCAGCTTAAGTTCCTAATGGGGAGACGCCCAAATAAACTGCACAGGAGAGGAGTGAAAATCTTAGGCAGCGACAAAACCCGACTTCAACCCCTCCTCCAGTCTACTAAAAAGAAAAAGTGTTTTTCCACATAGTTCTCTTAAAGGTCACGTGAGGACATATACTAACCTCCTCCCGTGACCCAAATCTCAGTATATTGTGAGCTACAGATCGCAGTATACTGAGACCACCGGTAGCCGGGGTTGATCCTGACAATGCTGTCGAGATCCACCCAGCTGCGTGATTGACAGCTGGCTCTGCCTATCTAGAGGCAGAGCCAGCTCTACCCGCCCCCTCCCCCGTCCGTTCCTCCAGTCAGCTTGTAACGGTGACTACATTACCACACACACAGGAACCATGCGGAACAAAAGTAGCCACCCTCCAGAAGGAAGGACAGTGTCAGCACCAATTCAGAGATGATTTGAGGATCTACAGCCGAGTGATGCACAAATAAGATACAATTTTGTTAATAGTTAAAAGGTATTTGATGTATTTTTAAGATTTAACCGCTGAGCTTAGTGTCAAAACCGAAACGAAAAAAAAAAAAATTGTCAGGCCGAAACCGAAAATGTTTTTTATTTTAACTTTATTATTATTATTAAATATTTTTTACTTTTAGGGGCTTATGGGAAATATTGGGGTCTAAACAGACCCCTGATATTTCCCTTTTAAAATAGAAAAAGAGATTGAGAACACAGAGTCCTCAATCTCTTTTTCTGCAGCCCCTGTTATGAATGAACAGGAATCCTCTATACTGAGTAAACTCCTGAGCTTTAACTCAGCATTGGGGATTGCTGAGGCGAGGAGGTTACACCCTGTTCATTCATAACATGAGAACAGAGTATGTTTACTATAACCACAAATCATGAATGAAAAGGAGGTCATGTAGATCACTTCCCATTCATTCATAATTGAGGATATAAGTCAACACACCATGTCCTTAATCATCTACACTCAGCGATCACAGAGAGTTTGTACTCTGGTCTGCATCCTGACAGCTGTCACAGGAGGCTGAGCAAGGAGAGCTCAGCCCCGTGACAGCTCTGAGAGCTGTCTCCGCCCACACTTCTCTCCTGATCTGTGACAGGAGAGACGCCGGCCGCGCACAGTGCTCTGCCGCACAGTGGCAGTGTCTCCCCTCCCCGCTGGGTCACAGAGCAGCGCCCACTGGGGAGGAGAGAAAGAATGGATGCACCGCTGCATCGGCCAGAGAATCAGCATTTTGCCAAAAGTGACATTTTCGGCTGATATGTTTCGGCGGCCGACATATCGGTGCATCCCTAATAAAAAAATCATACCCTGATCTCTGCGTTTCTGGCGCTGCAGGGATGACAGCAGCAGCTGACTATGAAGGGCTCCAGTCATCTACTCACCCCTTCCTCTCTTTTCGCCCACTGACAAAAAGCCTTGTAAGACCAGGCATTCTGTAAATGGATGAGGAGCGGTTGTACGGCTGAATCTCCTCGCCTCCATTTACAGAAGGCCTCGCACTCAAAAATACAAGGCTACTTGTGAATGGACAACAAGAGAGAGGATGGGGCAAGTATACAAATGGATACCTTTACTGTCAGAACTGTTGTTCTCATAGCGGCAGCTATACAGCACTCTGGAGGATCGGACTTTGCGTACGGTATGATTTTTTTGTACCAAGCAGCAGATGTCCGATTCTACTATACTTATTGTTAGGGGTAACTTATTCAACTAGTGCTGTTTCTACCATAAAAATGTTTCCCGCAGTACAGCTTTAAAGAAGAACTCCAAATCAAAATTTGTCTCAACCTTTGCAGTGGGGGAGATGAGCTCTCCAATGCGAACATACACATAGCAGTAAACCCCTCGCTGCCATCAAAAACAAAATGTTTATAATGCAAACCAACACGCTCACCTCATGTGATACCCCCTGATCAGATGCCAACTTCCGGAACACTGCTTCGGCTATTGGAGACCGACAAATGTTACCTAAGGAGAAATGAACAATGTCAGCACTGTCATAGCATGATAATAAAACACAGTTTAGGAATATAAACCGAGGACCCGTCTATTTGTAGTCATGTCAGTGAGCACTGCATACGAGTACTCCTGATTTTCACAAGCAGTTAGTATTTGCAGTTCTCCCATTGTCTACAAAGCTGGCCGTGAAAAATATAACCAATTCCTCCATCTACACTAAACAGTGCTGAAGGACAAATCTCCTGCTGGGTCCTTTGTATTCAGACAGCGGCATGTAAACAGGTTAAAGAAATGTAACTGCCCAGCAACAGTAAAAGTAAAGCAGATTTAACTGTAATCATACAAAATCTTCAGCACTACTAGCCACCGCAGAAACCACTCAATCCAGGGTGATATGTAGGGATGCACCTATACCGAGTATTTGGGCGAGTACTCATACTTGCCCAAATGCTCTGATACTTACCTCTGATACTGAAACTTCTGGTCAGAGAGAGAACTCCCTCTGACTGGCAGTGCCGAGGGAGCTTGGAGCTGGCCTCCTTTCCAATCAGGTAGCCGTGTGTTGGGTTATGACCCGCCGCCCTGATTGGCTAGGGAGCCAGCTTCACTTGTTGCTATGCAGCCTGGCGGCACATAATGACCCGCCTCTCTGATTGGTCAGGAAGCCAGGCTCCTAGGAACAAGTGAAGCCGACTTCCTAGCCAATCAGGAAACGGGATGCCCGACTTCCTGATTGGCTAGGAAGCCAGCTTCACTTGTTGCCAGGCAGCCTGGCTTGCGGACCATTAAGGAAGCTGAACGATCTCATGACTCACTGCCTGGCTTCCTGATTGGTCAGGAAGCCTCGGCAAGTGAAGCAGATGTTCTTTTGCTATAGAACACCGGCTTCACAGGCAATCAGGAAGCTGGGCGACGGGTCATGATCCACCACCCGACTTCCTGATTATTGGGGCACACGGCGATACCGGAAAAAAAACAATATTGATACCAGGGACGTGCGGGCAAGGGAGGCCGAGCCTCACCTAGAATTATAGAGAAAAAAAGCTGTCACTAGCTTGGGGACAGGGTGTTCTATCACAGATTGTGACTGTGCGACCTTTGACATGATCACACATACTAATGTAATCACCCCCATTTTTTCGGCGGTGGAATGTGTGACCAGTCACACATTCTAACATAGCCTCGCCCATTTTCCCCCGGGGTAAAAATATGTGACCGGCAAAAGGTGTAGTATTCAAAGCTTTCTCTGCTGTTCCCAGGCAGATCGGCCTCGCACATGGTATGTGCAGGAGAACTGATCTGCCCTGGAACAGCTGATCGGTCCTGAAATCTCACTTCTATCCGACATGCACTCACAAAGTCGGATAGAAGTGACATTTCAGGACTGATCAGCTGTTCCAGGGCAGATCAGTTCTCCTGCACATACCATCTGTGATGCCGATCTGCCTGGGAACAGCGGAGAAAGCTTTGAATTCTACACCTTTTCCTTGTCACACATTTTTACCCCGGGAAAAAATGGGCGCGACAACTTTGGAATGTGTGACCACTGTGATAGAACAAGGGCTTCGTCCGGCAGGGGGCAGGGCTGGGGAATGCCTCACCCGTAGCAAGAGGTACCACACGTCGTTTATTGATACCAAACAACCGGTATTAGTTCATGCCTAGTAATATGACCAACCTCTTCACCAGGGATGGCAGCCCTCCAGTATGGGACCTCCCCCACAGAACTTTAATTACATAAAATCATCCCTATACTCACATTATACCTAAAATCAAATGCATCCATAGACCGCATCAGTACACTTTCCCAATATGGAAGCCGAAGGAAAACCTGATAGAGAGCCAGTTCACATACTGCAGCTGTTCAGGCTTGCAGACTGGTTAACCAAAACAGCCTAAGCAGTATGTGAACTGGCTCACCATCAGGGTTTCCTTCTGGCTTTCATATTGGGAAAGTGTACTGATACGGTCTATGGATGCATGTGATTTTCAGCATAATGGAAGTATAGGGATGTTTTCATTGTAGAATATCACAAGAGGGAAAGTCATGTGACATGATGTAACACTTGCCTTCAGTCTGGTGCTGTTCCCTCCAGAATGTTTACTCATCCACATGCATTGTACGCCCCTGTACATGAGCCCATAGAGATACTGACACTGCACTACACATGTCAGCTGACTGGTCGCCATTGGTTACCACCTTCAGCAGCCCCGCACCAGAGAGTGGGAGGACACGTGCTTCCCCCCCTCCCCTCCCCTCCATATCACAGGCCAAGAGCCGCTCACCTAGGCACACGAACAGAACAGACTTGTCCCCGGCAGCCGCCATGACTTTTCACACCGCCGACTACTCTCCGTCTCGGTACCGCGTCTGCTCTCAGAGCGCACCGGAGGGCGGAAGTGCGTCACACTTTACGGCACTTAGGCGACATGCCGATCGTCTGTCTGAGGAGACACGTGACCGAGCCGGCTCCCCCCTCCACCTCACCTGGCTGCAGGTTGCGGTGTATGAGGAAGCAGCACTGACTGTGTGTTCTGCCAGGAGGGGAGTGCGGCTCTACGAGTGAGTACCGGCGGTCTGCCCTGCCAGGGAGGGCTGGGACTGCATGAGGCACCACAGGGGGTACAGTGCCCAGGGGGTGGAGGGTGGTCACAGCATGGGCCTGAGTGTAAACAGAAGTCTCGCCAGTCTACATGGTGATGTCATTATTATTATTATTGTGTCACTGATAGATTGGATAGGGCTGTACAAGTGTACCTGTCATTTCCCATCAGTCACTGCTTCAGTGGGTGATACAGTCTGATGTGTCTAGCACACTGCCATACATAAACAAACCTGTTTAGGGCCAATTTTGGAAAGAAGCATTTTAATACATTCCTGCAATGTTAACCACTTGCTGACCAGGTGTTTACACCCCCTTCCTGGTCAGGCCATTTTTCAGTATTTAGCGCTGCGGTACTTTGACTAACATTTATTCCCTCATGCAACTCTGTACTGAAATACATTTTATACAATTTGTGGGGGACAGATAGAGCTTTCTTTTGGTGATATTTAATTATTTAATTTAAATTTTATTTTTTACTATATAACAAAAAAAGTACCGAATATTTAAAAGAAAAATGGTTTTCCCTTTATTATTTTAGGAAAAATGTAATTTTTACCCAATTTTTTGGTAAAATATAAAAGGCGGGGTCACGTTGGGTAAATGGACACCAAACATGTCAAGCCTTAAAATAGCGTGCGCCCGCGAAATCGCAAAAAAACACCATAGCCAAAATTGGCCATAGGCGACGCTTTAAAAGATTTTACCGCTCATCAGTTTAGTGTGATCAGTGATTAATGGCCCGATAATTATTGCTCTCATTGCGACGTTCGCGGCTATATGTAACGTGTGGAATTTTTTTTTTTTTTACACTTAACTTTATTGTTATCACAAAGGGTGCTAAGAAATCCCATATGTAATAACCAATTACAGTGACAGGTCCCCTTTATGGAGACATCAGGGGTCTCTAAAACCCCTAATGTCACCTAGGGACCCCCAGAGAAGCTGATGAAGCACAGATCTGCTTCATCAGCTTCTCTCCGGTTTCTGTACCGGAGAGGGAGAGAGGAATGCGGAAGTGATGTAATATACATTCCTGCATTCGGAGACCGAGAGGATAGCGGAGGGAGATCGCATACTGTTCTCCCTCTGTTCTCAGTGCACAGAGCCACATCGCCCGGGATGGATGGACGCCCGGGATTATGGGGACGGTGACGAGAGGTAAGGGGGGGTCGGCCATCGCTAGCCGCTTAAAATCCAGGCGGTTTCCCGCTCGTGAGAGCGGGCACGAAGAACGTCTAAAGACGCCCACCCGCATCCAGGAGACTCCCGTCCGGCCGTCTTTCAACGTTTGGCGGATGGTAGGTGGTTAAAGAGTAACTGAAGGCATAATGTCTATTTCTAGATTGGATTAGACTGCTGAGGGGTGACACCCCATCATGTTATTATTGCTGTCTTGGTCCCCGTTCAGACGGTCATCATAGACATTTCCTGCTGAAAATTGGATCTGTGGGCGACCCTTCGGCACTGAGCCTTGGCCACCCCCGGCTCCACAAAGTGGATCTTTCAATTGGCTTTTATGGGGGGACCCGGGTGGAAAATTGTCGGCCGATCAGTGACTGCAGCCAATCAGCTGATCCTGAATGAGAGCGGCTCCATGATATTACTTTCTGAACAGAAGGCAGGTTTTGGTCCTCAATAGTTTCGGGGGACCAGACTCTGGTCCGTAGGATTAGAAAATGCCAAAGGGTCCACGGTCAGCGAGAGAAAAATGTCCTCCAGAACTGTTGGTGAGAGGGAGTTCACAATGACCTGGTCTCAGGCAGTGAGGGATAGAATTACTGGTAGCATGACTGAACAAAAACTGTCCACAATACTTACTGACTCTCACAATACATTTGTGAAAATCTGGGGGCCGCGGATTGCTTATGCTGGTCCATTTTGAAGTGTCCTTGGTCTTCTTTGTTGGCCTACCACTACACAGGCTATCCCTCCTTCAGTCTATCATGAATGCTGCTACTAGACTCATCCACCTGAACCGATCAGTGTCCACCGCCCCTCTCTGCCAATCCCTCCACTGGCTCACAATTGCCCAATGAATAAAATTCAAAATGCTAACAACCTACAAAGCCATCCACAACTCCGCCCTAACCTTCATCACCCACCTCATCTCAAAATATCACCCAAACCATCCTCTCCCTTTATCTCAAGACCTCCTGCTTTCCAGCTCTCTCATAACCTCCTCTCATGCTAGCCTCCATGACTTCTCCAGAGTGTCTCCCATCCCCTGGAAATCCTTATGCCAATCTGTCCACTTATCTCCTACTCTGTCCACCTTTAGGCGATCCTTAAAAACCTCATCTCTTCAGGGAAGCCCATCCCACCTCAACATAATAATTGTCCTTTTACTTCCACTAACTCAATCTAAACAATTATTACCTTTTACCTTTTATATCACTTGCCTCTTCTACTAGATTGTAAGCTCTCACGAGCAGGGCCCTCCTAACCCTATTGTACTGAAATTTTATTGTAACTGCACTGTCTCCCCTATTTTGTAAAGTGCTGCGCAAACTGTTGGCGTTCTATAAATCTTAAATCCTTTATAATAATAATGATCTAACTGGCCACCCCCTTTTTCTTGCTTGAGCCAGTGTTAACCAGTTTTGGGCCTTAGTTGGCTTGATCTCCCTACCCCCTTTTTTTTCTTTTTTATCTCTGTGTGTACTCCTTTCTATGGACCTCCCCAAGTCCATCCTTACTCCGATGTCCCTGTCTTGTAAATAGTTGTGTCTGGGAGGAATAGCGCACCATTGTTGGTGTCAGAAGTTGGAACAGTGCCCCATTGTTGGTGTCAGTGGGAGAAATAGTAATCCATCGGTTGAGAAATAGTGCCCCATCCTTGTCATTGGGAGGTCTAGTACCCCATTGTTGGTGCTAGTGGGAGGAATAGTGTGCTATCATTGGTGTCAGTGGGAGGAATAATACCCTATCATTAGAGTCAGTGAGAGTAATAATGTCCCATTGTTGGTGCCAGTGGGAGGAATAGTGCCCTTTCAGTGGGAGAAAAAATACCTAATTGTTGGAGTAAGTGGGAGGAATAGTGCCCCATGGTTGGTGTCAGTGGGAGCAATAGTGCCCCATGGTTGGTGACAGTGGGAGGAATAGTGCCCCATGGTTGGTGTCAGTGGGAGGAATAGTGCCCCATCGTTGGTGTCAGTGGGAGAATTAGTGCCCCATTGTTGGAGTCAGTGAGAGGAATAGTGCCCCATTGTTGCAGTTAGTGGGAGGAATAGTGCCCCATCGTTGGAATAAGTGGGAGGATTAATACCCCACTTTGGTATCGGAGGGATGAATAGTTTCCCAAAAGTGCTTGAGATTGCCATGATAACAGCTTGCATAATGCTAGCCATGTAAACCACAAATTTTAAGCAATCTTAACTACATTTAACCTGCTTTTGACTACAAAAACAAGCAAACAGGTTTTAGGAAACCCACCAACATCCCTGCTATATACAGCTGTATACAAGTTTGTTGTTACACTTACAGCTCATTGAAACAATGCTTCCTTCCACCTGAAAAGTGATGTAATCAAAGCAATTGTCTCATGTATTCCTGCATGGCTTTGCTATGTCATAGAGCAGTGGTGGCAAACCTTGGCACTCCAGCTGTTTTGGAGCTACAAGTCCCATGAGGCATTGCAAGGCTCTGACAGCCACAGACAGAACTCCCAGAGGCAGATGCATGTTGGGATTTGTAGTTTTGGAACAGCTGGAGTGCCAAGGTTCGCCACCACTGTCATAGAGTAAAGCAAAGAATGCGTGAAAAGAGATAAATTATTGCTTAGTCCACAAAGATGTCTGAAATGGCCTGGACAGATTCATTGTCACCTCAAGAAAAGATTATAAATTAAAGTGGGGAACCTTTCCCCTGTCTGTAACAATAGTAATAGCTCCCACAGAAGGGGGTTGAGCCAGAGCACTCGAAGGTCTGCTAGTCTTTGCGGAGAGGTTAATGGCTACAATTTCTGACTAAACTACCAACTTTCAGAAACCGCTGTTTTCTTTAATCCCCATCACACGTGTCTTCGATCTTATAACCAGTCAGTCAGCCTATATAAATAGAGAAAACTAGTCACTCTGTTGTTTGGTATCATCGTGTTTACCACACTGGACACGGACCAGAAAAAGCAAAGGAGATAGCTGTCTGAGGAGATCAAAAAGAAAATTCTAGACCAGCATGTCAAAGGTATAGGCCAAAGTTTCTACAAGCTTTTTTCACTCGCAGCACCCTTCAAAAAGTATGCAAAATCTCCAGCCACCCTAGTTTAAAATGTAAGTGGGGACGCCACACAAAAACACACACAAAAGTGAGGTTCTTCCCTTTGCATCAAAGTCCTCAAATCTGGAGCCCCCATTTCACATCAGAAATCTCCCTTTCACATCAAAGTCCCCCTTTACATAAGGAGCCCTCTTCAGATCAGAGTCCCCCATTCATATTGGAATTCCACCTTTTACATCAGAGTTCCCCCTTCACATCAGAGTCCTACCATCAGAAAATGTTAAGGCACCCCTAAGGAAGCCAGAAGGCACCCTGGTTGTGAAAGGCTTGTATAGGCTATAGGACCAGCTGCAAGCAGCTTTTTATGTTCATGTGACTACAATTGCAGATATTTAGATGTTTAAGATCCATGGTAGTGTAGCTCACCTCCTTGGGCATGGCCACAAACAGAAAACCAATCTAAGATTGTACAGACGTTTGGTGCAAATGGTAGACTAAGAGCCAAGGAACATTTGCAAAAAGTTAAAAGCTGAACTCCAAGGTTAGGGTACATCAGTCTGATCGCACCATCTATGGCTTTTTGAGGAACAGTTGACTCAAAGTTCGAAGACCCAGCAGGACTCCACTGTTTAAAGAAAAATGAAAAAGCCTGACTGGATTTTGCTAAAATGCACATTGACAAAGTACTCCTGGGGGAATGCCATTTGGACAGTTGAGACAAAACTGGAGCTTTTTGGCAAGTCACATAAGTTCTGTGTTCACACATGAGACAAAATGAAGCATTCAATGAACATTGAGCCTACTTGATTTTCCACAGTAGGTACAGTTATGTTTTGGGGTTGTTTTGCTGCCCGAAAACATAGAGACACCTACAAACTGTGCAGGTCACAATGAAATCTCACAGATAATGGGTCCACAGCGAAAAGCACAAGAGAATGGCTAAGACCAAAACCTTGGACTATTCTGAAGTGGCCTTCTTTGAGCCCTGAGTCCTATTAAACATCTATGTAAAGGGCTGTAACAGTTTGGAGAAGGTACCTTTCAAATCTGAGACTCCTATGGGAGTTTGCTCAACAGTGGGCCAAACTACCTGTTGTTGTCAGCTGCAGATGTCTCATTCAGATCTACAGAATTTGCTTGTGTGCAGTGATTGCATGTAAAGATTGTGCAACAAAATATTAGGATAAGGGTCCATGCCATGTTCATTTGTTTTAATTTTTAAAATATTCTGTTCAATCAAACATCAAAAGCAAAGTCTGATTTTTATTAAATCTTAAATAAAAAGTGGTGGATGCCAATTACTTTGGTCAGCTTCAAGTTACATAGTATTTGAGGTTGAATAAAGACACAGGTCCATCAAATTCAACCTGTGTGTCTGTGTGTAATGTGTACATGTGTGTGTATACGAGTCCCTTGGGGTCTTAGGTTTTAAGAGTACCTGTACCACTGTATGTTACAGTCTCTTAGGAAGGTATCTAATTGATTCTGGAATGATTCAGTACTCTCTGCAGTATCACTGCTTGTGGCAGACAGTTAAAAATGTAACCACTCTGACTGAGAAGCCCCTGTGCCCCTTGTGGTTAAATCTTTTCTCTACCAATTTTAGGTGGTGACCTCTAGTCCTTGTTAGGGAGTTTAGAGTAAAAACTTTATTGCTGATGTTGCTATCGCCGCCAAACATTTTGTACATTAAAATCACATCCTTTCTTAATCGCCTCATTTCCAGCGTGAACAAGTCTAAATTTAGGAACCTTGTCTCATACCCCTTAATCAGTTTAGTTGCCCTTCTCTGGACTCTCTCCAGCGCAAGGACATCCTTTCTGTGGATTGGTGACCAAAACTGAACCGCATGTTCAATATGAGACCCAACCAGTAATCTATAAAGTGGCAAAATGATTGCCTTGTCTCTACAATACATTCCCTTTTTAATACAAGACAGTACTCTGCTCGCTTTTTTTGCCGCAGTCTGGCATTGCAACCTATTATTCAATCCGTGGTCTACTATGATCCTCAAATCTTTTTCCATTTCTACCTTCCCTAGACGAACATCCATTAATGTGTAATCCGCTTGCCTGTTTTTCACCCCAAAATGCATTACTTTACATTTTTCAACTTTAAACTTCATCTGCCACATAGTCGCCCACTCCCCTATTTTATCCAGGTTCTCCTGTAATGTTATAATGTCTAAGCCCGAGTCTATGACCCTCCCAATTTTAGTGTCATCTGCAAACACGGATACATTGCTATTAACACCTTCCCTAGTTATTTCAGTGAATATTGTGGGTTCTAATTTTTTTCATGGAAGGGGACCAACAAATGTGTCTGTAAAAACATGAATTGTTTGTAGCAGTTTTTTTTTTATGTAGGTGAGTTTTAAGGGTTGAAATTTGTTAAAATTGCTAGAAAATTGCTATGTACAGTGGCTGCACATCATTCTCCCTACCTGCTCCTTAATACTGGCAATATATTATAACCTGCAGTTTTCTTGCCACCTTACCCTGCTTTTATTTGAAAAATCAAATCAACAATTCAATGTATCCTACCACCAACAATTTCCAACTGGGAAACAAGTGAAAC
Organism: Nanorana parkeri; assembly: GCF_000935625.1. Taxonomy (NCBI): domain Eukaryota; kingdom Metazoa; phylum Chordata; class Amphibia; order Anura; family Dicroglossidae; genus Nanorana; species Nanorana parkeri. The sequence goes on along the minus strand of NW_017306902.1, from coordinate 916,179 downwards.
TTTGTTTAGGTTACAAATTAAATTGGTGGTTCAGATTGCTGTAGTTGAAAGATAAATTAATACGGAAGAGTGTATACACACACACCAATTTTTAGAATTTGATCAGGAAACTATGGGGATTAAAGACGAACTCCAGACACAAATATTCTTAACCCTTGCAATGGGGTTACCCCCGCACTGAAAGGGTTAAGTGCTCGTTTTCATCTAGGGAGGAAGATGACAAAGAATACTCACCTGAACCTCGCAGCCAGCTGGCTGCTTCACTGCTTCAGCAATGGAATGTCCATCGACTTCCTCATGTCCTATACACTGTATAGCAGAGGGGGAGCAAGGCAGCAGGGAACGGTCTAACAGCCAGACGGCTGCGAGGTTGGGATGAGTATTTCTTTATTTTCATCCCTAGACAGAAACGAGCACTTAACTCTTGCAGTGTGGGGGTAGCCCCATTGCAAAGGTTAGGGAAATCTGTGCCCGGAGTTCATCTTTAATCCCCATAGTTTTCTAATCGAACTCTAAAAATTGCAGTGTGTGTGTATACACTCTTCATTATTATTTTATCTTCCAACTACAGCAATCTGCACCAATAATTTAACTAGATTATGGGGAGGGTGAAATCCACTCTTCTCCATAATTAGATCTGACGTGTGCTACTGAAGTTGTCGAGAACTGAGTGATCACATATCACCGATCGCTCAGTTCCTGATCATCTCCCTGAGTGGTGACTGGGGTGGGTCCTGACAGGTGGTGGGGTGTATCCTGACAATATTGTCAGGGTCTTTCCCAGGTGCAGCATGGCTCTGCGCTGTCAGCATATAGCGGGCAATAGCCTGCTATATGCTGAGTTTTGGGTCACAGGAGGATATAGTATATGTCCTCCATAAAATGTTGGCCCATAGTTCTCTTTTAAGCTCCCAGACAATTACAATTGCAGTAGAATTAAAATGAACTACTGTAGTGCCAGTTGAAAGGCATTTTCAATCGATTTTCAATGCTAATTTTCATCAAGTAGTCATCCAAAACTGGAAATGTAATGCAGCTGGGGATAGCAGACTGCAAACTGTTATGGTTAAAAGAGGATGGAAAGTAATTAAAATTGTATAGCTGACATAATGCTAGACTCAAAAATGGTAATTGTCTGCCAATTTCAGTCACTTTTACCAGGTTTCGATAGCAAACATGGTCAGAGCACCCAACCACTAACAGTTTATACATTTATATGGCATGAATGGTGGTAGGTTGTGTTTATAGAATCATTTTTGTTGAATGTGCACCAGCACATAGTATATAATGTTTGTTTATTATATTCTTATGTTGAATGAATTAGTTTAAATCATTTACCTAGAACTGTTCATGCTGTTGAACTGGTTTGTTGTCCTCATTACTGAAGGGACATTTATAGAAGTGGAAAAACAGAGAAAACTTGTATTGCTGCCTCTGTCCAATCTTGTTGGCCAAATGATGGAGGCTTTTTTACAACGGGGTTGGTTTTAATTTTTTTTATTATTTTGTAACTTTTTTTACTATATTTAAAAAAAAAAAAAAAAAAATGTATTATTTTTTATAACATTTGTATGTATTCTTTTTATCACTTTTTTATTATTATTTACTTGGTATCAATTTTATTTTTAATTTTTTTGCTATCACACAGGGGCTAACAAAACCTGTGTGATAGCATTTGGAGGTGACGGGTTCTCTTTATGGAGCCTGCCCTCCAATACAGGAGATCGAGCACAGCACTGTGCTCGATATCCTGTGCAGCGGAGTCGAGGAGCGCTTTGAGTACAGCGTTCCTGTCTCACTGATCACATGGAGCAGAACGGGGAACATAATTTGCCGTGGTCCTCTGTTCTACAGAAGATCGGCGGACCCTGAAAACTATGGCAGGGGGGACGGACCATAGAAGGAGGAGTAGGAGGGGGACGGACAAGCAGGCTCTCAAATCACTTGAACAAAATGGCTCCCCTGCTCTACATTTAGCCCTGCTGCTTGCCCACAGAAGGGCTAAATGTAGGAAAAAAACACTTACCTGGCATCTGGAACTGCATGTCTCGGACGTCGGGCGATAGGAATTCTGCACCCCTGTACATAGCATAACTTTTTAAAATAATATTTAACAGTTGCTGCTGACCTATTTATTTGCTGGCAAATCCTATACTTGACTCTATTTCTATAGGGGGCGGCTGGGCATTCATAACTGTAGGAACTGAATACTTATTTCCTATGCTCCTCAGCTCTATCTATAATGCGCTATTACATCACAATACATTTGACCTGAAAAGACGATATAATAAGAACGTTTGTTCTTGCCATTATTTGCAAAAAACAAAACTTTCACAGATATTCTAAGGTTGGAGGGCTCTGCAAATTGTTTATACAATTACCCCTTTAAAGGAGAACTATGGAGTCAGTGTTTTTCCCCATAGTTCTCTTAAGGGTCACGGGAAGACATAAACTAGCATCCTCCCGTCACCCAAAGCTCAGTATATTGCGAGCTACAGCTCGTGGTATACTGAGACCGCCGCAGCCGGGACGGATCCCGACATTACTGTCGAGAGCCACCCAGCTGCGTGAGTGATAGAGACTCTAGTGAAGTCCTGGAGGCGAGCATGGGAGGAGTTGATGAAGGAGCTGGAAAGCAGGAGGTCTTAGGACTGTTAGGGTGATCCTTTGAGACACGGTTGGAGATATAGCTGGGGGCAGAGTTGTGGATGGCTTTGTAAGTCGTTAATATTTAGAATTTTATCTTTTGGGCAATTGGAAGCCTACATCGTATTACATAAACATTGTTGTATAAAATCTATGTAATAAGGACATTCTCTAAATTATTTATTCTTTTTATTTGTTCTTACAGCATAGAATTATTATTATTATTATTATTACATAGGATTTATATAGCGCCAACCGTTTGCGCAGCGCTTTACAATATAAGGAAGACATTACAATCCCAATACAATTCAAGGCAAGATGGTAAGGAGGGCCCTGCCCCTGAGGGCTTACAATCTAAAAGGGAGGGGCAAGTGATACATGAGGACATAGCTGTGTTGAATTATATTTTGTAGAGCAAAAAAAAAAAAATGAAGACATCGCAGGTTCATTAATTGTTTTCAAAATTTCTGGTTGCGACCAATTTATGTGACTTCTATTTGGCAAATTACTATAACCTCATATAAAATAATATTTTAATGATGACTTACTTTTTTATGTCACCTGCAGCTATTTCTGGAATAAACATTCACTTATTTAATGAAATATCATTATCAGTATAAGCACTTCATACAACACGTAGGTGTGCAGAGAGTACATTTGGAAATGCGTATTATAAAATATTTATATTCATTGTGGTTTTCCTGAATTTCCGCCAAGAAAACATATTTCTCTTTTTTAGTCCTATGCAAATGGCGTGGAGCTGACGCACTTGTCTTATGAACTTCAAATGAAGCAGTTAGTCAATCTCGCTCTCATAGACTTCCTTCTCTGACTCACCCATGCTCAATACTTTCTCTTTCCATCAGCAGCTGACATTGGAAATCAGACTTATTCCCAGCTGAGCAGTCACTAATCACTGTATTCGCAGGCTATCAATTCAGCAAATCCTCTGGATAGAAATGATTCCTGTATTGCTTTCTACTTTATCTATTTCCTGCACGTCCGCTGAATGCCTAATACACAATTATGTACACTGTGTATGCTTATTAAAATTTGCCAACAGCAGACAGACCTCCTTCATATGAGGAAACATGCTGGCCAGTTATACATCAGCTTTTCTCAGTCAGGGTGCTGTGGCACCCTAGGGTGCATCAAAATGTTTCACACCGCGGCCTCTGTTGTGAGGGGGGCTCCTGTTGCAAAGGTCACTCTGATGTGAAGAGGGACTCTTGTTAAGGGGGGATTCTAATGTAAAGATGGGCTTGTAGTGTGAGAGGGGAAAACTCTGCTGTGAGGGGTTCTCCTGATGCAAAGTTGACTCTAACGTAAGGGGCCTTATGATGTAAAGAGGGGCTCCTAGTATGAAAGGGGAGCTCTGATGCAAGGGGGGCTCCTGATGCAAAGGAGACTCTGTAAAAGAGGAGGACTCGTGTGAAGGGGGGCTTCTGATGTAAAGAGGGGTTTGTATTGTGAGAGGGGAGACTCTAATGTAAGGGGGGCTTTTGATGCAAAGGTGACTCTGATGTGAGGGGGCTCCGGTTGCAAAGGTTACTCTGATGTGAAGAGGGGCTTCTAGTGTGTGTGGGGGGGGGCTCCTGATGCAAAGGAAACTCTTGTGAAGGGGTGCTTCTGATGTAAAGACGGGCTTGTAGTATGAGAGGGGGACTCTGTTGTGAGGAGGGCTCCTGTTGCAAAGGTGACTGTGATGTGAAGAGGGGCTCCTAGGGCTAGGGTGAGAAGGGGGCTCCGATGTGAAAAGTGGTGGTGGTGGGGGGGGGGGCTCTAATGTGAAGCGGGGAACCCTGCTTCTTTTTATGTTCTCGCATGGGCTTCCCCCTTAAAAGCCATACCAGACTCCTGTCTTGGATAAGGGTCTGGTATGGATTGCAGAGGGACCAAATGTCATTTTCTACATTTACATTTTTAAACTGGGGTGCCTTGATATTTTGCCTAATTTTAAAGGGCACTATGACTGAAAAAAGGTTGACAAACGGTGCTCCAGATAATTAATTATGTTCTTTTTATACATGTTTGTCTGTGAATGGAGCGCCATATACAGTGTGTTTACTTGGCTCTAGTACATGTGCAATAAGTTTATTTGTAAAAAAAAATAGAATAAAAATCAGTTTAAAAACACGCAAACCTAAAAGTAAATGAACAATTGGCCTATTGGAAGTTCTCGCTAACGTGTGTAAAGCCACAACTTTTTTTTTGTAAGTTTGAGATAGAGTAGCTAAGTGTTTAGGACTGTTTGATCTTTTTGTTGCTGTCGGTGCCCCTTCTTTGGAGAATGAGCCCTCTATTTGTGCTGCAGTCCATTTTCACCAAGACAAAAAGTAAAGGGAAATCCACACTTTTTGGGTTTTTACTAGAGAAAAAAAGGTGAGAATAAATCATGGAATGGGGACAAATGTTCCCTGACAACAGCCTAAGAGCGGAATTCCCTTTTATGTGCCTGTAGGACAGGAAGTGAAGGGAAAGCTCCCCAGTGAGACACAGACAGCAAAGGATAACCCGATAGTGGTGGTAACCCTTTTTTTACGCTCTCCAAAACTAGAAAATATGTTCTGTATATACTGTACCTTTTTAAAACATTTTTGTCACTGGTAATCATGTGCTGTTAAAGTGGACTTTTCCATAGAGTAAAGGAGGGTTATAACCCGTCATCTTTTTTTTTTTTTTCCCCCCTATCTGTATCCCGTTGGGGACATGTCTGTTCACTTCCTGTCCAAAAGCCACACCAGGAAGTGAGAGGAAATCCCTCCAAAGAGAGGCATAACCCTGGTGGTTAGCAGGGTCACCAGAACTAGTGACCTTATCGGGAGATTTCCCAACTATTTCTGTTCTGATGACAACCCAACATTTGGGATTTTCTTTCACTTTCAGTGATAAGTCACCAGGACAAATGGGGAGGGTGTATCTTCCTAACGGGGACACAGACAGCAATACAAACCTGACTACTCTTTTATGTAGTGAGCAACTTTCTGTATTGCCGGTGTGCTTTGCATCTCTTTTCCTGCTGTTTGATGTGATGCAATTTCCATTTCTCAAGACTAGATATCCCATCATGCATTGCTTCCAGCAAGCAATGATAAGGCTACATTGTTCAGACATTGAGTTGTAGTTCAAAAGGCCGGCTCTGTGAGAGTTGTGACACAAGGAAGTGAATAATCACAGGGCCGAGTGAAATTGTGTCAGGGTGGTCTTCCTCGATGCACTTTAGGCATCTTCAATAAGTAAGTTTACAAACTTCTAGCTGGATCTGGTTATTAGGAGTGGGATAGAAGTTATGGAAATGCAATATAGAAATACAGATTTATGTTCAGTTTTTATACTAATAATAAATAAAAGCTAGATTTCATTTTTAGAAACCATTCCATGAGGACCCCAGATTTATAACTATAAACTGCCATTTCCTCATCTACTGTACTGAAACAATAAATGAATCTGTATTTCCTTTGCAGTGAATAATCCTATTCCTTCCAACTTGAAGTCTGAAGCGAAAAAAGCAGCAAAAATTTTAAGAGAATTCACAGAAATCAGTTCTAGATCTGGACCAGATAAAATTATCCCAGGTACGAGTGTTGTTTACTATAGAGTTTGTTGGTGGGAAAGTTACATGTCCTTTCCAGATTCAAAGTTTGTGACTACGCTAGAATGTGTGACCGGTCACATGGTCACACATTTTAACGTAATCCCGCCCAGTTTTTTGGCGGTGGAATGTGTGACCGCCCATTTAGGTCAAGCATTCCAATGCTTTCTCAGCTGTTCCAGTGCAGATCGGCATCGCAAATCGTATGCGCAGGAGAACAGATCTGCCTTGGAACAGCTGATCGGTCCTAAATTGAACTTCTATCGGACTTTGTGAATGCGGTGGAATGTCAGATCGTACTCACAAAGTCGGATAGAAGTGACATTTCAGGACCGATCAACTGTTCCAGGACAGATCGGTTCTCCTGCACATACGATCTGCGATGCCGATCTGCCCTGGAACAGCTGAGAAAGCATAGGAAAGCTTGACCTAATGGGCGGTCACACATTCCACCGCTGTGAAACTGGGCGGGATTACGGTAAAACGTGTGACCACGTGACCAGTCACACATTCTAACGTAGTCACAAACTTTGATAGAACACTGGCAGTGCCGGTCACCAAGGTGGGTACTCCATATATTACTCACAGCAATATGTAGAGGATTCACAACAGTCAGGTGATGATTCCATTACTAAAACCATGTGACTTACATTTATGTTCTGTTTCTAAAGCAGTGAATCTGACATTCACCAAACATTTTACTGCAGATGAATCTTCCTGCTGCATGTGTTTTAAAGGATAATTATTCATTCATCACCGGTGAAAGTCATTCACTGCTTTATAAAAAGGCCCCTTAACCCTTTTGCTGCCAGCGATGTAAGGCATACGGCACTGGTGTCGGGCCCCTTTAAACAGATTCCTGGTCTGGTTACCTGTGTAAAGCCGACTGTCAGGTTTACATTGGAAGCCGCCAGATCACCTCCTTGCTTCCCAGGCTCCACTGCCCTACCTGTGGGCCCAGGATCGGCATCGTGGGTGTTGGTCGTAAGCAGGGAAAAAGACCAGCGAACATCCATTCACTGATCTCCTCCCTGGTGAAGCTGGTAGTGACGCTTAGTGGATCACTTAATAGCTAGAGAAGCCAGGGAAGAAGCTGATCAAGCATGATCTGTGCTTCATTAGCTTCGATGGGCTGCAAAGGTGACATTAGTGGTCTGAATTGCGGAGTTCTTCTCCCCACAGGCTTGTGTATATTTTTTTAATTCAGCACAGCTATGCGTGGCTCCGCCCACGCAGCCACATCATCATTCACAGATCCGTTGACTGAATCTGTGAATAGAGAAGCCATAAGTTCCATCAGCCACTGCAGCTCTCAATGGAATACAAGTGTGACATCACTGCACTTGTAGTCCATTCATTCTTCCTCCCGTGCATGTTACCGAATGTCTGCACCGAGGTATGGACATCGACGGTAGGAAGAATCTGCAGGGGCCAGAGCATTGTACCTGTGATCTATTGATGTATGATTGCGTTGCTTTACTGGCTCCAATGCCAAAAATAATGGACATTTTGTGTGCACTTATTTTATTATTGTTGTTGTTTTTTTAAAAGGTAGAGTCTCCCTTTAGAATGGAATTCCAGGCATACAGCTACATACAAAGTTGAAATAGATGTTGACTGTTTTTCTTGCCAAATGATTGGTAACGCTTTACAGCCAATCCTATGATTGGAAGGCAAAGTATTGGGAGAGTAACGTGTACTGTTCCCAATACTTAGAGCCGGTGTATAACGCTACAGCTGTCGCATGCCAAATCTATAGATCGAGAACTGAATGATTACAAAGTGCTGATCACGGTCTTCTCCCTGCAGAGAGTAGTGACTTGTCAGTCACTTGTTCCCCGCAGGGATTCCCCCCTCCCCTCTCCATTCTTTCAGCACTCATTGGAGGGACAGACACGGGAGGGGGCGGGCACAGCTGGCTCTAGCTCTAGAGAGGCAGAGCCAGCTGTCAATCAGGTAGTGAGGTGGATCCTGACAATATTGTCTGGATCTTTCCAGGCTGCAGTACGGCTATGTTCAGTCATAAAATAGCGGCCTCAAGTCACAAGAATAGATTAGTATATGTTCTCCTTACTATTAACTCTCAAGCAACCAGAAACTACAGTTATCCGGCATCTACCGATCCCTTTGGGTGCCGGATAACTGGGAGTTTACTGTACTTAACTTTCCGGTAGCCCATGTGTTAAGCAGATGCTGTGTTTCTGATTTCTCACCACTGCAGGCGTTTTGACACTTTGGGTGTTTCGAACATCTGCTCCCCCTCGGTACTGCAGTTCCTCTCACCTGGCTATTCATATTCTGTGTTCTGATCTTTTATTTTGTGAGAGTGGAATGACAGATATTGATATGCGATCTATATTTGTATCTGTGGGCTTAAAATAGGCAGAAAGCAAAGAAGTCAGGTATTGTCTGATTGCTCGGGTAGCCCAGATCTCAGGCTAACATGCTGTGTCACTACCACAGAACAAGGATGTTAATAAGGAGTTCTGGCATTACTCTGCCTTTTTCTGATACCCGTAGTTGTCCTAAGTTAATGACTATGAAAGTATTGAAGCCATAAGGCCGGCATAATAGCCGGGCAATTAGATTGGCAATGGCAGCCCCCATATTTCCATCAAGAAAGCGTTACTTTAAATGCTCAGCAGGGATTGGGGGATTGATGATCGTTTTTTAAAATTGTATTTGAGCAGTGGTGTTTTCCATTGTGTGACATCTGTACAGAGCTGAAATGAAGAATAATACAAGTCTGGAAACTAATGTCCATCATACATCAGAGCTAATTTTACCATTATGAACCCTGCGGGTGTAAACTAATCGCATGTGTGCCTATCAATATCTGATCAATGACGCTCCCAATGAAATGAACAGGAGGGTTTATTGCACACATGTGGCATGGATTTGTGCTCAGTCTGTTTTCCCGATTGTTTTAATTTATTCACTGTATCTACATTATATCTGTGTTCTCTTTTTTTTTCTCCTGTGCAGCTCATGTCATTGCCAAAGCACAAGGCCTTGCCATTCTGTCTGTCATAAAAGCCGGCTTTTTGGTGACGGCTCGAGGAGGAAGTGGAGTAGTCTTAGCACGCCTTCCGGATGGACGTAAGTCATTTCCCACTCACTTCACTGACATGATCACACCTACCTTCTAAATGGGCTTCAGCTCTTACCTTACTTACCATTACTAATACCCAGGGAGAATAGTAAAAATAGCACACTGCTTGTATCAAATGTATCATATATAAATCTTATTCTTACGTCGGCATGTTTTGTTTATTCAATAAAAAAATGTCTGCTCTCCATAAGGAGATCTCGCAAAAGAGCAAAATAAAAAAATCAAACTTTAAGTAAATAATTGTACCAAAATGTAATTAATTGCTAAAAACTGCACAATACACAAACATCTAAAATAATTAAAAAGAGCCTTGTCAGCAGTAGATATAGGCAAAAAAACGGGAGACTTAAGAACCCCTTTAATCAGCCCGGGAGGGATAGATAATGTCAGGATGCACATGCAACCGATGCCGCCTGAGTTCAGGTCCTCAAACAGGGAAGGACAATAGAAACGTACAGCCGTACTTTTTGGATGAAAATTTGATGGATACTTATCTCATCCATGTGAATGAACCAGAAAGGTTCACTGAAGATAAATCCAGCAATGTTGCTATATGACAAACGTGACGCCCCTCTGATGAAGCCCTTTGGGGAGAAACGCATAAGAGAGCAGTGTTGATTTGCTTCCCCCTCTGTGGTATGGGATATACATCAAACTGTTGTTTGCAATTGCAGAGAAAGGAGAACAAGTTTGTCATACAGCAACATGATATCATTGCTGGATTTATCTTCAGTGAACCTTTCCGATTCATTCACATGGATGAGATTAGACGCACACACGCACCGAAATGGAAATTTCAAAAACAAAATTGTTAGACCGAAAATGTTTTTTATTTAAATTTTTCCAAATTGTTTAAATATTTTATTTATTTTTTATAAACTTTTTAATTTTTTAATCTATTTTTTTATTAAATATTTTTATGTTTTACTTTAGGGGCTTCGGGGAAATATTGGGGGTCTAGACAGACCCCTGATATTTCCCTTTTAAAATATAAAAAGAGATTGAGAACACAGAGTCCTCAATCTCTTTTTCTGTGTCCCCTGTTATCAATGAACAGGAATCCTCCATATTGAGTGTTCCTGTTTATTCATAACATGAGAACAGAGTATGTTTACTATAACCACAATCATGAATGAACAGGAGGGGATGTAGATCACTTCCCATTCATTCATAATTGAGGCTATAGTAACCATACTATGTCCTCAATTATGTACAAACACTCAGCGATCACTGATCGCTGAGTGTTTGCATTGGCTCTCCTCTCTTACTCGCTGTCACAGGAGGCTGAGCGAGCGGTGCAGGGAGGAGAGCTCAGCCTCCTATGACAGCGCTGGCTTTCTCCGCCCCCACACCGCTCTGCCAGGCTGTGATAGGAGGCTGAGCAATGTGGGAGGAGAGACGCCGGCCGTTCACAGCGCTGTTCTCACACAGCGCTTGGCCGGCTGTCACAGTTTCTCTCCTCCCCGCTGGGACACAGAGCAGCGCCCAGCGGGAGGAAAGAATGCAGGGATGCGCCGATGCATCAGCAGGAAAATGGCACTTTCGGCATCTAGCCAAAAGTGCCATTTTTGGCCGATATGTTTCGGCGGCCGATATATCGGTGCACCCCTAATTTATATGACCATATTCATATATAGAGTATATTTAAAAATAAAATAAACTTGATAAATATTATACAGTTTACTTCAAGAATGCAAAAACCTGAAGCATTTTCCACCCAGCGTTTTGGATATTTCAAGAATTTGTGCAGGTTATTAGGGGAAACTTGATTCTTGATAAGTTCTGTTAATGCGGTAGAGGAATCCCCTGCCTTGACTTGCTGTATGCAGGTTGATGAAGGGTTGAAGTTTTGGTTTAAAAGAGAAGTATTTGGAGAGTTAAACATACTCTTCCCAATACTTAGGGCTAGTGTGTCACACTGCAGCTGTCAGGTACATGTTCTGTATACCTGACATCTGAGAGCTGAGCGTTATACAACAGTTTCTGCCCTCTCTGTTACTCCAGCGCTCATTGCAGGGACAGAAATCGGAGGGGGCGGGCACAGCTGGTTCTGGCTCTAGAGAGGCAGAGCCAGCTTTCAATCAGGCATCTGGGTGGATTCCAACAATATTGCCAGGGTCCTTCCCAGCTGTGGCGCGGCTCGGAACTGTCAACATATAGCAGATGGCAGTCTCGACTAAAAAATTTGATCCTGTGACCCAAAAGAGAACTAAAGCAAACAAAAAAAAAAGGGTTTGCCTTCTCTTTTAGAGGAAACTAGGAAAGAAAGAAGCATAGGCGTCCACTGTTGACCTCTTCTAATAATGCTAGTTCCCTCAGGGTCACAAAAAGTATTCAATCCAAAAGAGACTTTTGAAGTGCCTGTGAAGGTTCTCATATGTCACTCAGCTGGACATGGTTTATACTTTTGAAGATGGTTGAGTACTCATCCAAGTGCCTTCCTTAGTTCAAATGAGTGTTGTGTACATACACTACTTTTATAGCTGCATGGGAGACTCGGTCACCTTTATCAAATCCCAATGGTGCCCTGAAATGCGATCAGGAAGATGTTAATTGTCAAAGAACATGAAAGGAGGTGTGAAATGTGAAAACCCTATTTTATTTTTTTATAATCCAATCCCCTCGTTGCCTTGAAATATGGAGCTGGTGTTAATAGATTGAGTTACATGGCTAAAAGTGTAAATTGCTGTCAGGTTTCTGGGTAAAGATGTTAAAACTGCATTATGTGAGAGTTCCTGAGCTCCTTCCGTTCTAGAATGTAACTTACACCTCTTACAATGAATGTAATTTCCTTGCTGGTTTTCATTCACTATTGACTAACTCCGTCTTTGTTTACACTAGGATGGTCCGCTCCTTCTGCTATTGGCATTGCTGGACTTGGTGGGGGGTTTGAAATTGGAATTGAAGTGAGTATTAAAGTGGCCACATATTTACTTTCTAATGAACAGATATGTTTCTTTTCCTGTCACATACTGAACAATATAAACATCATTTGTTTTTTTGGCAATTGTGAACGTATTTTTTATGTTTCTCATTGAAAGTATAAATGTTTGAAAGTGTGGACCAACTGGCACAGGAAGTACAAGTGACTTCAGAGATAGTGACAGGATGATGGCTGAAGGCTGAAGTCACTTGTACTTCCTGTGCCAGTTGGTCCAGTAAATAGCAGGCAATAGCCAGCTATATACTGAGCTTTGGGTCACGGGAGGAGGTTAGTATATGTCCTCCCGTGACCCTAAAGAGAACTATGGGGAAAACACTTACCCCATAGTTCTCTTTTAAGGTACTTGAATGCATTTTTTACATTTAACTCCTGAGTTTAGTGTCACTTTATGAGAGTGAACCAAAATGCAAAGAATAAACCCAGAAAAGAACTGTTGTGTGGCATGCAACATAAACTGTCAAGGGATACAGGAAATAACTAGTCCATGTGGATTGTAATACATACTAAGAGAATATAACAAGAGTTAATAGTTTTTGGACTAATAAGTTGGTCTCTTCTAGACACAATGCAAAGCAATGAATGGATACAAACCTGGGTATGGAAGGGATAAGCCTGCAATAGCTTTTAGAAATGTATTGTAAAAATTTGATGTTTTTCATGTAATAACAACAAAATATTGTGATTTTATATGAAGCATGGCTGTCATAAAGTAGCTTGGAGGTACCTCAAAAATCCTGGAACCATATAATTTTTTTTTAGATGTATGCTAAATCTTTCTTTCTTTCTTTCTTTCTTTCTTTCTTTCTTTCTTTCTTTCTCTCTTTCTCTCTTTCTCTCTTTCTCTCTTTCTCTCTTTCTCTCTTTCTCTCTTTCTTCTTTCCGTATGGAGGGGACATAGATGAGTTATTTTTCCAAACACATCAGTAGTTCCAAAGAAGAACAACTGTAATTATGGTACTTTGTTTAGACAAAATGTCAGCATTAAATGTAACACTAAACTGCATACTTACACTAACATGAAATATTTCCTTTGCTGTGCTTTCTCAGATTTGATCACATAGTGAATGTTGTTAGCTGTTATTTCACATGATACATTTGAGTCCTGTGTAGTGGCTCATTAAGTCTGTTCCTTGAAGCAGAGCTTGACTTACTCTGTGCTCCTAACATTACATTTGTGACAAACACAGCAAGTGTAATAATGAAGTTCCCTTGGCATGTCATATGCAACTGAAGGCTGAGGGCTGACACCGGCCTAGACTCTGTAGAATCGTGTAGGAATAACACTTGTCATATGTCTGAGTCTCTAATGAAGTGACATGCTGCTCACTGGGATTTAATTTAAAGCCATTCAGTGTAACCTTACTGTCAGTAAGACTGTGGAATTGGCAGAAAATAGATCAAAGGTTAAATATCCTGCATCTAAATTGTTTTAAGGTTAACGTGAGGCATATGGAGCATGCAGTTGAATTTCAGGCCATCTGTGTTTCATTTCACATTATGTGGCCATATGAGACAGATCAGGCCTTTTGGTGGTTGGGCATTATTATTATTTTGGATATGTGATGGTGGACACTTTTATACAGTCTGTACAAGGATTCAGCACACAAAGAAACGTGAAATGCACACAAGGACACATGGATATTCTTTCACTTCCTATAGACACATCAGGAATTATGAAGACATCTTTCCAAAATGAGGGAAACAATGCATTATGGCCATGAGATGGAGCTGAGGAGCATAGGAAATACTTATTTCCTGAAGAAGCCTGTGGAACCTGGTTGGCTGAGTTCACTCTGGTTTCTTTTATACCATGGATATTTCAGCAGCGAGGACTCAAGTTCTATAAATCCTGACTCTGTTTCTATCCACCTAAGAGTTGTGGGTGTTCCACCCTACCTTTGCCTGTCCCAGCACTTCAGATTACATTCTTCCTAATATAAAATAAATAAATCCAGCAGAGGGAGTGGGAAGCCCTCATAATGGTCCCAAGGCATGCAAACATAAGAACTCAGGTGTCAAGATCTTACCAGTAGAGTCCTTAAAGGAGAATTATGGGGTGAGTGAAAAACACTTATCCCCATAATTCACCCTTACCTGTGACACTAAAGCTGTCACAAGGCGGCTCTATTGATTGGGAAGTCAGAGAACAGATACCACCTATCACTGACTTCCCGATCGTCTCCCTGCCGTGAGCGGTGCATGTCAGTCACTGTTCCCTGCAGGGATTCCCCCCCCCCTCCATTTCTCCAGCGCTGACTGGAGGAATGGACAGGGGAGGGGGCGGGAACAGCTGCCTCTGCCTCTAGATAGGCAGAGCCAGCTGTCAATCAGCCAGCGGGATGGATCATGACAGTAGTGTCAGGTTCCGTCCTGGCTGCAGCATGTCTCTGCGCTCTTAGCACATAGCGAGCAATAGCCTGCTATACAGGTGAAACTCGAATAATTCGAATATCGTGCAAAGTTCATTTATTTCACTAATGCAACTTAAAAGGTGAAACTAATATATGAGAGAGACTCATTACATGCAAAGCAAGATAATTCAAGCCGTGATTTGTCATAATTGTGATGATTATGGCTTACAGCTCATGAAAACCCCAAGAACCCCAAATCCACAACCTCAAAAAAGTAGATTATTACATGCAATCAATAAAACAAGGATTGTACATAGAACAATATCGGACCTCTGAAAAGTACAAGCATGCATATGTACTCAGTACTTGGTTTGGGCCCCTTTTGCAGCACTTACTGCAATTACTTTTGCATGATATTCTAATTATTCGAGTTTCACCTGTATACTGAGTTTTGGGTCACCGGAGGACATAAGTGTATGTCCTCCTGTGACTCTGAAGAGAACGATGGCCAAAATAAGGTTACCCCATTGTTCTCTTTTTAAAGTGATATTAAACTCAGGAGTTAAATCTTTAAAAGTGCATTCAGGTACCTTAACTATTAACGAAAATGTATGTTATTTGTCTATCACTTGGCTGTAGATCCTCAAATCATCTCTGAATTGGTACTGACACTGTCCTTCCTTCTGGAGGGCGGCTACTTTTGTTCCCCATAGTCCCTGTGTGTGTTGTAAATAAGCCACCGCTCCAAGCTCACTCCTGTGATGGATTACAATCTCAATAAAAATTAAACATGAGATTGTCCATCCTGGGGGCGAGCTTGGAGAATGGTTTATTTACAACACAAACAGGGATCCCGAGGAACAAAGGTAGCCACCCTCCAGAAGGAAGGACAGTGGCAGCACCAACTCAGAGATGATTTGAGGATCTACAGCCGAGTGATACACAAATAAGATACATTTTTGTTCATAGTTAAGGTACTTAAATATATTTTTAAGATTTAATTCCTGAGTTTAGTGTCAGAAATGTAACATATTTTTTGCTGGTTTAAATTTTCAACATCTACCAAAAAACAAAATGTCATTTTGGGGTGGAGTAACCCTATAAATAAGAAGTAAAAAGTGGAAGTTTCTTCCCAACAGCCAATCCCATTCCAACTCCATTTTTTTAATTTTTGTGTGAAATTGTAAGGAAGGCTCACGTTAATGTGGGTACAACCTCCTTTTTAAACTTTTAATGCTTTCGGCAATACTTCTACTACATAGCTCATTTCTTTTTTTCTGGTACTGTCGGACATTTTGTCTTGTATAGAAGCACAGATGTATGAAAATAGTATTGTATGTATGTCTTTTGTTATATTCTGAAAACCTTCAATAAACATTTTAATATGAAAAAAAAGATGTATGAAAATAAAAATGTGCTACTAATGAAGCTAGTTGATCTTTTGATACATATCTCACGAGCCTCTAATCATTGAATGGAAATCCAGGTGGGGTTGATTAGAGTAAATCTCTTTCATGGTACATCAGACAGACTTCTGGCTGAGTAACTTGGATTAGACATCTGCTTCAGGAAACACACCGGAGCAGCGCACTTATCTTTTCCAATTTCTCCAGGAGAGACACACTTCAACCTCCGGCATTCTTTATGAACATTGAATTGTCACGTTGTTATTCCCCTTGTGCTTATTAATCTCTGGAGCGGTAACTAACCATAATTTTCTACAAAGGGTTTCCTAGACGGGTTCCTCGTTCACCTTCTGTTCTTCCTTGTTATATCTTCTGCCACTCACTGTGCTCTCAGGTTAAAGGAAAGGTCTCTCTCCTGCCTTTTATGAGAAAAACTGCTAAAGTTAATGTGTATGTTTCCCCAAATAGTATCTATGCTATTAAAACTTGGTTCCCTTTGTTTACCAGTTGGAAATCATTGCTCTGGTGCAGGGGTAGCCAAACTCCGGACCTCCAGCTGTGGTGGAACTACAAATCCCATGAGGCATTGTAAGATTCTCACAGCCACAGACATAACTCCCGGAGAGAGATGCATCATGGGATTTGTAGTTTCACCACAGCTGGAGGGCCGGAGTTTGGCTACCCTTGCTCTGGAGGATAAATATAGAGCAATAGAAGACGTGAATACATTCTTTCTTGCAGAAAATGATGCTGCTGGTAGCCTGTTATCCTGGCCAAGAGACAAAAAGCCAAGCACTTGATTATATTGCCTCTGTTGAAGAGTTGAATCCATGTTCAAACTGAACATGGATCACATGACAAGCAGAGATCACATGACCAGGAGCTTTGGACTTGCTGCTAGCACTAGCGGTAGCCTGGGTTAGAATATTTTCTTTAGGAAAGGTGTTTTTTTTTAATCTGCTCTTCTGTTATGCTATGTTATCCATCCCAGCACGGTTGTTACTAGCTTTTAAATCTCAATTGAATAGGCCTGCCCTCTGGCAGCATGCTTTAGAGAAGGACTTCTTGTCTCTATGTGGACAAAGTGGTCTCTCTGCAAAAGTCCATCATGCCCATGCTGCATGAGACTTCTAGTTACAAAACAGCAAAGCTTGTGCTTCCTGCTGATTAGAGAGGTCTAGCTCTGACTCAGCAGGGGTCATGTTGGCCTTTTGCAGAGAGACCACTGCTTCCACACAGAGAGCAAGGGTCCTACTCTTTCGCATCCTAGCAGAGCACATGTTTTTCTATTCGGGCTGTGGCTGTTTTCTAAAGTAAGATTTTGTAAGGCTTTTGGTTTTGATGCACTTGTAATCTATTTAGCTGATTGAAGAGAGTTCAGTTGTACATTTAGGCTAACATTCCCTTATAGGGCATTTGGTAAAATCTAGGGTGCAGGATAGGTGTGTCCAGTGACAATTATCTATCCCGAACCGCAGGTAATCGTACCATGTATGATTTCATGCGGACTGCCACTGAGAGATGGGGCCGCTGTCGGTCTGTCAATACCTTGAACAGGCACAGCAGCCACATCTGAATGGGCACACCTGAGATTTCTGCCGCAAGAATTCAACCCCTGTGGTAACAAAGGGAAAAAAGACTAATAATGAACTGCCACATCTAAGAATAGGTAATCCGCAATATACTGCATTTTTACTTTTGGGTTTCGATATGGTTTAAGTTTAAGATATCTAAGTTTTTTCTCTCCTGTCAAAAATAAATAAATAGATAAACAGCCTTGTGTACACTTCCCGAAATGTTGCCTCTTTTTCACCTTCTCTTTTTTTTTTGTTCACCCCTATTCTGCAGTGTTTTTACTGTTTCTCATTACTGAAGCTTGCCTGTCTATGAACAGAATTTTGTTTTCTCTTTACCATTTCACACTTTTATAAACAACTAGTAGCGCTGTCTTGTAAAAAGAAGGGCCCCATTGTGCTGGCTGGTTTATAAGTAGCCCTATAGCACAAGGCTATATAGAACTAAACGCTTTTAACACTGCAAATACTTATTCAGTATGGCTATGCCCACAGTGACTTTGCATTGTAAGAATAATTCAGACTTGGTAAAGTCATGTAACTTTTTTTTGTTGTTGAGTCTTTTAAATAAGAATGAGTATTCTCAAATATAACCAATCAGTAATGGCCATGTGTAAGAATAGGGATCACCAATCTGTTTTAATTTTGCTGCCTTACATTGTATGGATTGATGTGTATTGTTATTAACTTGTATTTCCTCCCTGTCGGAACAGAAGTACCCGTTGTGTGGCTGTAACCTTTCTAATGAGGCTGACTGATCTACTCCAGTAGACAACTGACACTCGCTCCAGGTTACTGGGCCAGGCTAAACTATCTGTTAACAACGCCATTAGTTTTCTAACTAATAGAAAACTCAGCACACTCACCAGCTAGCATGCAAAAAAACCTGTCTTACCGCTAAGGTTAAAAACAGCGGTTTTAGATACACGTCTTCTGCAGAATATGTGAAAGCCGCACTGCCTCGTCAAGGCCCCTCTGTGTAGTGCGGTCCTAGCTCTAACCTATGAGAGTCTCCATCTTGGAGCACATGTAGCAAAAGATAAAATTGGGTGCTGGTTCGCCAGGTGGCAGCCCAACCTCCTTTAAAGGCACAGGGACACAGAAGGGACCCCACACATCACAACGGCAGCTGAAGCCCCCCAGTGTGTCACTGTACTAAATCAGTCAAGCAAAACAAATGGCAAACACACACTGTTATCCATACTGAGCTCTTATATGAAATCATACATCCTTACAGCCTCACCTTTTTGCTCTGATGGGAAAAGAGTACAAGTGATAGATATGCAATCAAGTAATCCATGAGAGGTGTATATTGACAATTCAAGAATGGTGATTCTGATTATTACATTGGTGATTGGTTCTCTAAAGTGCCATGGGTTAAAAAAGTGAGTAGGTAGAACTTGTTGACAGGTTCTCTTTACTGTATGAGTAGTTCCTTCATCACATTGGCGTGATCCAGAATGCACAAAAATCTGACCCTTTCAATATATGCATATCCAAGCTTGTTTTTAATCCACAGAGAACATAATATGCATATCATATACCGTATGATATTGAAAACTCATGATGTATCCAAAGATAACACAGGAATGAATGTTATATGTTTAGTTAGCTGTCTCTTGTTGACAGTATAAAGTAATTCAGGAAGTTTTATGTGTGGAAATTAAGGGTGAACTATCTAATGCTCTCAGAAGATTGACACCTACTACTTGTATGGGTGGCCAGGCAAAAGGGAAGTCATTTTTCCTTTTTTTTTTTTTGTATAGTTGGGTATATTTTACAGAAATAATAAGATAAATAATAAAAATGAGAATTTCAGTGAGCTACTGGAGTTACTAGCTGTATGTGTAAAATAATATGTATGAAATAAATGTATTATACACATATGAAGCCTGGCTTCTGGGTAGTGCTAGACTAGGTGTGGAGAGCAGCTTTGGCATACAAGACACAGACCACATATGTGCACATTACCAAGCCTTTCTAAGACTACTGAAACCATAAAATGTATGTAGTTCCAATTTAGTATAATAATAGAGAGAAGTTTTGAATAGTACTGTCACCACCAACTCTCAAGGTGGCTCCCCAATTCCTGCTGATTCCGGGGAAATTTAAGCCGTGGATGGCCCTATTGGTGCCCTCATTCCTAATGGTTATGTCCTATTTCTTTAAAGAACCCTGCACCTTTCTTCCCCCTCCAGCACTCCCAGGGAGTGTTGAAGGCTTTCTCAGCAAGGCAGAGGGAAGATGCTCACCCTTCTTTCTGAGTGGGACCTGAGGTTCGTAGCTTCTGGCCACAGCCCCTGAAGCTTGCAAAATTCTGCCATGACAGTGGTGAATAAGCAGAGCTTTATTAGCATAATCTCTTCTCATCTTTGTCACTGGTAGTGTGCAGGTTCATTCCCACACACAGGTTAAGGCAGTCTGTAATGACAGCCAGTGAGATTGGTGAGTGAAGAGACTATGGTGCCCAATACAAGCAGGGAGAAAACTCTCCTCTACAGAAGTCTCCATGCTGTCTCACAGAACTACACATCATGGGGCCCCATAGCAAAATCCCCTACTGTCATTGATCTTGACTTAAAGTATGTCTAAATTAATGGCACATAGCAGGAGAGCATTAGTATAGTCAGCACAATCCTAGGGACCAGTGCTTCTTCATTATATTCTGACAGCAGCTGGCGGCTCTCAGAATACCCGAACAGAGCCGAGTGCTGTATGGCTGGCCGCTCTGTTCATTTAAAGATTTTCTGACCGGCTCCTTCAATTATCTGATCGAGGGACGACAGGTGGAAGGGTGCTGAAAGCAGCACCCACTGCGAATTTCGGCCAGTTCATCAAGAAGACTCGCATTAAAGTTCATCTCCCCCACAACGAGGGGTTTCTGGGATTGTTGTATAGAATTCTTTGATTAGTGTGTGTGTATTTTATTTAATAATTTGTTGCATACAAATATATTTAGTTTTCCAAACAATTGACAAATTGGTGACAAGTAATTGTAAAAGTGTTTAACTCAACTCAGTGCTGGCTCTCCTATGTGTTTAGAGCAATTAGTGTTTTTCCTTGAGTTCACCACCATATGTGGTCTATAGCTCCATGTGGACATGAGTTACATCCTCCCCAACATCACATGCCTTAATGGAATCTTAAAAATTAAATGAATATATGAAGCAGTTTTTACAATGAGAATCAGATGCAGTGTCTCAATTTGCAGTGATAGTCACTGATACAGGTAGGTATTGAATGGCTAGATAGCTTTTACAGAAATGTTATGCCAGGCCTTATGATTCACTTGCATCAATAATTCTTCCAATCATTGATCAAGCTTGGAACAAATCAGTTATACCCAGTGCTCGTCTGTTGAAGACTGCAGTCTTAAAAACCAGCTTGGTAAAAAAATGCTGTTTTGAGTTGCTGTCATTAGTGTAATGTTGGCGTTCTGAAATTACTGATTTGTCAGCCCTTTCTCATACTTTTCTCCGGGCATGTTGTCATAGATTATACTGACTCGGCAGAAAAAGTAGTCATTGCAGAACACAGCTCTTTTTCAGGCAGTTTTGTAATTGACACATACCATGTACCATTTCACTGGTTCTCTGCAGCAGTATAGAATCAGAAGTTCATCCCACTCTGGAATAGAAGATCAGGGCGCTAAGGCAAGCAAACAATTGTTAATTTTTCCTATGACTGACTATAGTTTCTCATTATAAATGTTTACAGTCAATTATGGTATTAGCTAAAAATCTACTGAACATTACTAAATATTTGATCAGATCAAAGTATGAACATGATAAAGTTCTATTGTGATCATTTTAAATGATTTTCCAATTCACACTTCCACCAATTACTTGTCATATGGTTGGATAAGTCTGCATATTTAAACTACAAAGGACAGTGTTGTAAAGATAATTTTTTTCAACATTTCTGGTATTTGTTTTTTTTGTTTTCCAAATAACAGGTATCTGATTTAGTTATCATCCTAAATCACAAAAGAGCAGTAGAAGCTTTTGCCAAAGGTGGCAACCTCACTCTCGGAGGGAATTTCACAGTGGCCATTGGACCTTTAGGAAGGTAAATGGGAAAAATGATGAAATAAAAGACCTATTTTAATTCTGGGATAATATCCAGGTTTGATTAACTTGCATGTTCAGATATTTTAAAATACAGCAAGGGCTATTTCTGAAGGGTCCAATAGCGGTGAAGACTACTTTTGGTAAACTATTGTTATTTTATTGCTTTTTTTTTGTTCTAGTTATTACAGAATAGATGGCTTTATAACAGGGGAATTTGCCAGCTGAAATGTTTCCTGATGAATAACTTTTATGTACAATTTTTCTGTATCTATAACTCCACGTTTATAAAGAGGGCCTTGAGAAAGTGTTTACATGACTATTATGACAGTGGAGAAAGTAATTGATTTTAATACACTCCTCTTTTTCAAGGTATGGTATGTTCTAGTTTGGCAGACTGGTTTGCCCCTTTTTGTCTTCATACCAAAAATATATTGTTTTTCCTACCTGCAGCTTTGTTCAACATTTTCAGAGACCATGTCACTGTTTTTCCAGAATGCCAGACATCTGTTTGTTCCCCTATGAATGTTGTGGAAAAAGACTGGTGCTCAGTGTGAAGAGCCAGTAACTGTCCTACATAGGTTCAACTCCAAACCTTTAAGGCTAACACATATGCACTCATATATTGGAGGGCTGTGATGAAACATGCAGATGTACAAGGACCACTCTGAAGCACATGTGTAATTCTCGTGCTACCTCTTGGTTATCGATTACTCTGTAGAGACTGAACTTACTCCAGATTTTGCCACAATGGTACATAAACTCTGTAATTTACAACCACTATCCTATGTGTAATAGTTTTCTAAGGGCTAGGGCACTAAATTACCAGTGCCAAGACTTGAATGGTCTACTATAGCAGCAGGAGATCAACCAACGTTGAACTGCTTTGCTTCCTCTCTCAAAGAAGAACTTTGTACCAACCTTTTTAATGCAAATTGCATCTGCAGTCATGCTAAAGTTGTAAGTCTACTCCTGCGTTGTCGAGCAGTGGTCACATAATGACGTTTGATTGGATTTTCAGGATGTTATTTACTCATAATGAAAACATGCACACTCCTATCCTGCTTCTTCCTAATCACAACATTCAGAAGGTATCAAACAGGGTGGATGACTATTGTGTTTTATTTAAAAATAATTTCCTAAAGTAGGCCAGAATCCTGTTTTTCCAAAATGTCCCTCCCTTGTTAGGTTAATGGTAGTCTTTTGTACATGTGTTGAAATGTTTAAAGCTTGTAGGTATGACCATGTTGCCTCTCTTTCTGCCACCACCCTTATTGCCAGAGCTCGTGCAAAGTGATCAAACAGACGCCCCGTCAAATATTTCCGTATGATCACTGCACCAATGCCTCCCACCTATACTGACAACTAGCTGGTAATATGTAACTTCCGGTCATGCACTAAGGTCAGTTGCATGCTCTTTAAACTGGGGACGAGAGATTGGCAGAGAAGGGGAAATGGGTAATCAACTGCTAGATAATTGGTATAATACTCTTATAGGAGATATTGGTAATCTGTGAAGTGGAGAAACGGAGACACTCCTTTGGCTACACTACCTTAAAAACCAACTTTGTTTAGCCTTGCATTCATAGATATGTAGATAGATGCATCGTCTCTTGGCTTTTAAATAGTAACATGCAGGTATTTGAGAATTTCTTTTTCTGCACATATTTCCCAGAATGATGGGCTGAAAATATTGAGAAGAATGTTGTTAACTGTATTTTAAAAGTCCTTCTCCTTTATCTTTAAAGATTCTAATAAATTCACATGAACTCCACTTGATATTCAAGAATGTCCAGCATGGCTCATGTATCTTTCACTGTCTTCCTGTTTGACAAGGTTGATGGGTTTTCCATACTGATTATTGTTTTACTTTAAATGTTTCAGAAATTTGGAAGGAGATGTCGCTATTCGAAGTTCTGCAGCAGTCTTCACATATTGCAAGTCCAGGGGACTGTTTGCTGGAATATCATTGGAAGGGTCTGGTTTGATTGAAAGGAAGGAAACCAATCGCAAGTAGGTCTGCTAGCAAACTGAAGTCATGATATTGATTTCCATTAATATAATGGTTACCATGCCATACTTCAGACCCCTGCCTTTCCTTATTTTTTTCATTTGGGATAAGGCAAGGCAGGATTAGGCAGAATGTCCAGCAAATCATAAGGCCCACCTCCTTGTATCTCTGTTCCACATTAGAAGTAGAGGAAAGCCAGGAAAATTCAGGTCCGGGATGGTGACCAAGCCCTCAGAATACCTCAAGTTTGCTGTTTTTTAAAATGGCATTTCTTCTGCTAATAATATTTTATATTTAACCTTAGATGCGCAATAATTTGCCGGTTTAAGCCCCACAAAGTCCTTTTATGAGCACACTTATTTTTTGAACAATGCAAAATGTTAATGAAAGTCTATAAAGTAACTGAACTGTGTTTGGCATCACACGTATAAGATGTATGTAATGCAGCAGGCGTCCATATTGTCAAGTACCGGGAACCTGCTGAGAGGCATGTGGGAGCGACATCAAAAGCACCCACCTGTGGCTTTGCTCCTCTTTCATCGCGTTATAGGCTACACAGCGAAATTACATAAATATGTCAGTTTCTTTTCTCTCACATAATAGATATATAAATGTAACTTTTTGGGTATTGTAATTCTTTTACCACTTGTTTTGGAGTCTCCCCCTGCCCACATAGGACTCACGTCTTATAGATTTGGGCATTTATTTAAATTTTTTTTATTTTAATCTTTTAAACTTTTTTTCCTGTTGAAGGCTGTGTCCGGTGAGGGGGAGAATTCAATTTTTACATCTTCCATGCACCTCTGTTATAAAATGTTATTGAAGTGATCAGTTGCTGAAGGCAGGCACAAGGAACCATTAGATCTGCTTGCTTAGCCCTCTGCTGAAAGTCAACATTTTACAGAATCTTTGGTTTCCAGCAGTGGATCCTTGCAGTAACGGAGCAAGAGAGCAGAAAAAAAACACATTATGGTGCTTGCTATGCAGTGGCATGCTTAAATGGTTTGGCATCATCCCTCTCTGTATGCATTTTTTTGTTAATCTGCAACAAGGTTTCTTACCTGGAGTTCTTGCCAGTAACAGCACTTCCCGTTGCAGGCAGGTTATTCCAAATCATTGCCTCTGCATTAGCAACTGCATTGTCAGCCCATTTTGCATACTTCCCCAGTTAGCGTTGGCCATTGAGCAGCCTATCAGATTTGAAGGAGGCATTCACAGACCTGATAGAGAACCCAACCAGTGGCGGAACAATCGCCATAGAGACCCAGGCGGCCGCTATGGGGCACAAGGGGGCCTGGCAAGGACATCCCCCTGATGCTGTGCGGGCCACTTGGGTCACTATTGCATCTCAGGCTGCTGGCTGTCACTGGCGACTGTGAGGAGGAAAGCGCCGCTGTTCAGATCACTGACAACCTGTCAGTGATGTGTGCAGCGCCGCATTCCTCCTCACAGCCGCTGCTGAGTTAGTGAAAGCCAGCAGCTGCGAAGGAGGAGGCCGGGCCTGTCATTGGCAGTGAGGGAGGAGGCGGGGCCCAGCGATGGAGGAGGCAAGGCCTGTCAGCGACCGTGGAGGAGGCGGAGGACAGTGGATCGGGGTTGACAGGTAAGATGGTTTGACCAGCCCACCATAGAGAGTCTATGGTGGACTTTGCAGACTCACTCTCAGGTGGGCTGTTTGTGTTATCAGGTGGGCACAACTAGAAATCACAGGGCCCCATACAAATTTTGCTATGGGGCCCTGTGATTTCTAGTTACGCCCCTGAACCCAACTGAAGGAGAGCACAAGGTAGGCTGGCAGTGCTACTACTAATTGTGATACAATGGCTTAGTGTTGTCAGCCTGCAACAAGAAGTGTATTGTTGGCAGGATCTTCAGGTAAGAAAAATGTTGTATACAGTGAGGCATGATGCAAATATACTGAAAAATACATTTTGGGTTATGTACACTTTAATTTTTTCCCATACTGGTTCACTTTAACAACATAATAAAATATTTATTTTAATCAAATAATTAAGTATTTTAGGTCTGAATGTTGAAATTCTAATGACAAGTATCTCTGTCCTTTGGCAAGATATTGTTCTCTAAACACCTGGTGCTTCATGTATTTAAGGTGTCAGTGCATAGAACTAGTTATTTCCCCACAGCCACCAATAGGCTTCAGATTGCAGAAAATAGCATAAACTATCATTAATTCAGAAAACAAATTACTCCTTGAAACCCTCTGGGTCTGCCTACAAACCGGAGAGGGATCTTCCTTTAGGACCGGTGTAGTATACAGGCCCGCAGGATAGTCAGAGGATTATGATAACCTGTTGATTGATGAGCAAACTCAAATGACATTGAAGGAGGAGGTTTTAATTATTGTTACCTTCAACATGCCGGACAGTAACTGAAGTTCTCAAATTCCGGTTATAGGCTGGAGCTGAGAAATGTTGGAGGCATTGAAAGGGGTTTCTCTAAGACAGTTAGTAAAAAGACCAACGAAAGGAGTTTGTATTCCAGATCTGGTACTAACCAATGGGGATCATTTGTCTGATGTTGAAGTGGGAGAACGTTTTGTTTTGTACTGATCACCAGTGTCTTTGGTTTAAAATTAGAAAAAAACTAAAAGTTCATGTACAAAAACAATAATTTTAGATTTCAAAATGAAATATTTTGCTGGAATGGGTACATTTTCTAAAAAAAGATGTCAAAGTTGTCAGTAAAATGGCAGAAGTCAATAATCAGTAGGTATTATTAAAGTCTACCATCCTGAAAGCAACTCGATTTATATGTCAGACAAATTAATAAGAGTAAACGAAAGAGGAAACCATTATGTTAATATACAGGTTAGTAGTAAGTAGGGTAGTGAAAGAGAAAAAAATCAGCATATTGGAGATACAAGGAAACGGATAGTGTAGCTGACAGAGAATTGTAATTGCTAAAGCACAAAGAGGAAAAAATAAAAGGATAAACACGTTAAGAAAGGAGACAAAACCTTTTTTTGAGGTATTATCAGTGATAGGAGGAAAAGATACTATGGGATCACAACAA
The DNA here is from genome assembly GCF_000935625.1 of Nanorana parkeri. NCBI lineage: Eukaryota > Metazoa > Chordata > Amphibia > Anura > Dicroglossidae > Nanorana > Nanorana parkeri. Next base: position 889,443 of record NW_017306902.1, on the reverse strand, counting down.
TTAAAACTCGGTTCATTACTTATGTTAAGGAAGATCTGGATGTAGCAAACCATTTTAACAATTTACTTCTGTCCAACTTTCTAAGGAGTGAATGAAACTAACAAAAAAAAAGTTGGAGGATCCTATTGGTTCTAGTGGTAAAGGTTCATTTCCAGGGTTTCTAGAGGCAGAGGCTCTATAGAGATAACATGACTGTGACTGGTACAGTTAATATTATACCTACCTGATATTGTACCTATTCACAAGTAGGGTAGTAAGGAAGAAACTGAGGACTACAGGCCAGTAAGTTTAATAACTGAAGTAATAAAATTAATTGAATCACTCCTAAAAAAGTATCGGCTGTCACTTATAAGACACGACTTGCTGGACCCAATGCAGCATAACTTTACTGGGGGCAGATCGTGTCAAACTAATCTGATATAATTTGAGTCTAATGTTTTGAATTAGGGTGGTGCTGTGAAGATATCTTGATTTCTGCAAAGCATTTCACATGGTTCCACATAACAATCACATAAAAAGGTTGTACAGGCTAGGACTTATTCCTTGGGACTTCACAAATATTGTAGACATGAAACGACGCCTCAAGCAGTTCACATGATAGATCCCAGACCACGCGTGCCACAACCCCTTTGTTAGGCAGAGGCCTCAGGGCTCACTAGGGTGGCAAAGTTATTGAATTGCGCAGCCACCGTTTAATAAACTGCAGACACTTTATCATATTGCTTCCTCCAGATATTTTCAGTACAGTACAAATTTTTGATATCACGCTGTTTTCAGCATTCAAATATCACACCGTCTTGGATGTTGTAGTCAAAAAATGCAGATCTGCTTATAATTTCCTTGATTTCACAGCTTTCACATTTCTTAGATTCTTTGTGTCTACTTTCTTTTAAAAATGTTCTTCTTGCAGCCGCGTTACTGTTATTGTGCTTTATTGTAGATTTTACTGTCAGGATGACATCCGAGCTTATGAGATACTGTTTGGTGAGATTCCGCGCCCCGCTCCGGCTGATGAGCTTTATGAGATTCTGGACTCCTTCACAGAAAAATATCAAAATGAAGAGCAGAGTGTTAACATGAGAAAACTGGCCAGAGAACAAAAGAAGGTACACATTGTTGGAATAGGACATCAGGACGCCTTATTTCCTACATATTGGCTGTGTGTTCTTCATTCTCTCTATTTACAGTAATTACAGGATTAAATAGCCCTCTGCAAACTACTGAATGCTTAAACACATTACAGGCAGTACCCGGGTTACATACAAGATAGGGACTGTAGGTTTGTACTTAAGTTGAATTTGTATGCAAGTCGGAACAGGTAAATTTTTTAAGTGTAACTCCAGCCAAAAAAACATTTTTTTGTTTTGGATAGCATAGGGAAGGGTCACGTTTGTTTTGCTGTCTGTTCCTGTTGTTCAGAAGATTATAATATAATTAAAAAAACATTTTTTATTTAAAATGACACACCAAAAAAAGTTTTTTCCTATTTTTTATTTTATTTTATAAACTTTATTTTTATTTGTTTGCATTTTTAATTTTCATTAACTTTAATTTTTTTTACATTTTTTTTTTGTCTTTTTAATTAAATCTTTTAATTTTTTTTAAACATTCCTACGCAAGTAGACTGGTATAAACGCACAATCTCTTACGCAGTGATGACCAGCACAGGTAAACTCCATGAACACCATAGCCTAATCCTAATCCAAATTCATAGTCTGTAATCAGAACAGGAGTCGGGGCAGGCAGCGAAGGATCAGGGTCCGATAACAAAGCCAAGGGTCAATACACAGGAAAGCAGCAGGATAATAACGCCAGGCACTACAAAGACAAAGCTCTGCAACAACCAAGCACAGACTGATAAGATTGGATTGAATTTATACCTGTTAGCGCTCTGCTGATTTCACGGCTGGAGGTGGACCACTGTAGGGACTTGCTTGGAGAAATGCACGCTGTCTCTTTAAGAGGCGGTTCAGTGTGCTCACACATGCTCAGCACATCACCGGATCTAGGAAGTTTACACAGGTGGCTAGTTACTGAGCAGCAGCCACTGGAGCCAGAGAGCATAGGAGACACACTGACTGCTCCCTGTAGCTGATCAAGCAGACAAGGATACGACTGTGAGAGGCCTGGGATTTAATGTCACCTGGTAGTTGGATGTCTGACGATACCAAAAGTGTTTTCATAATGAGGATCAAAGTACAGTATTTCTAAATTAAAAATAGGGCATTTTAGTGGTCATTTTAGATACAAATCATACCTAATAGCTTCCCTTTATGGTCCATTTCATTCTTCAGATTCCAAAAACAATTCCCATCATTCTATTTCATGATGCAAGTAATCAGTGCTATCTGTGGTTGTCTCACGGTTAAATGTATTCGCACATTCTCCTTCTGTCGGGTAAGAGGATATTTGTTGAAAGTCAATAAGGCATAGTCACATCTGTTTTTGTGGAACCCTGGCTGTGCATCACTGTCTTTTGGATTTGCATTCATTTTGTTAAATTGTTTCTCACGAGTGCCCAATATGGTTCATATTCTTACAGACAGGACGGGTACTAACTTTCTGAATCATGGCTATAATAGATGTTATTGGAAAAGATGAAGATAAATGATAAGTGTCTTTGATGTCAACGTGGGAACAAGCTCAGATACGCATACTTGTGCAAGCAAATAGCCAAAGTAAATAGTATACAGGAGACTTTTAGCTTGTCAGGTTGAGATACATATCACAGTGGTTGTGAGAAACCGATAAATGAAGATGGCATTCAGATGCCATATATGACATTGCCTATGGAGCCAACTCTTAGTAGCTTTTGAAACAGTCTCTTGTTATGGTGCTCACAAACATAAAAGGATTTTGTCCAGATCACGTCATATTCATTCTATCTGTGGTATCATACCCTGCAGGAAGCTGATCAGACCGTATTAACTTTTGTATTAGATGACTGTCGTTTCACAGGGAAAAGGTTAATGTCTGTTAAGTCCACGTCCCCTCAGCAGCATACAAGTCCATGTCCCCACAGCAGCATACAAGTCCTTGTCACCACACCAGAATTATTCTCACCAGGCTGTGTGCTGATCTCTCCCGGGCGACATGTCAATCTCTGCAGGCAGTTCCTATGCTGTGGAGTGTGCCAATGTGTGGGGCTGTACTGTGCTGTGTGTGGGGCTGTACATGGCTGTGCCTGCGCTGGTAAGGAGCAGGAGGACATATATAACTGGACATGGACAGCTATGTGCAGGTCCACAGCAGACTGTCGAGGTCGCCACAAGCCCGGGAACTCGGACGCCCGCTGCGATTTGCAAATGTAAAGGGCCGGTACTGGCCTTAAGAATCAGGGTATTTTCACGAGTACACATGAAAATGCCTGGTATCGGCCCCGATACCGATACTAGTATCTGTATCAGGACATCCCTAAGGTAAACTTTCTGTCCAGGTTGACAAACATGCATGCTTGGTGGCTACATGACCACACGTCAATCATTATTTGGCAGTTGGATCGTGCCATTGTATCCTAACATCATCCTTTAACACATAAGTGAACCCACGGGCAATTATAAAAGGCGCATATTAATGCAGCTCTGTATTCATTGATACATCCTTGAATGTATTTCTTTTTTAAAGCAGAATTCCAGTCAAACATAACAAGATTTAAAAATGATAAAAACAGCCAATTAAAAGATAACTTAACAAAAGCAGGGTTTTCTCTAGTATTCACCTTCAGTCTAGAAATTTCTCCCACAGAACTTTTTTCTACCAAATGATGTCCTAGGTCTGATAGCCAGCATCATTCACCCCACTTCCTCTAAGCCCAGGTCGTCATGGACTAAATGCACCCTTTTACTAGACAGTGAAAGGAGAAGCAGCACAATGATGAGTGTATCTCTCTGTCCTTCTGCTTTCTCTTCTCATCAACACATGGACTTATTGGCACTTTGTGCTGCTTCTTCTTCATCTCACAACCCTGGCCCAATGTACAAGGACTGCAAGAGACTGAAACCAGGTCAGATTCAGGTACTTACACTGCTTGCATTTAACAAATACATTTATTGCTCTGTCTTTTATATCTGCCTAGAGTTCAGCTTTAAATGTGAACAGTGTAAGTACCTGAATTTAACTTGGTATTAGCTTCTAGCAGTCTACTGTATAACAGAGATCAGAGATGGGGAGAGAGAAGCAGCCCAGTAATCAATCAAGTGTACTGCAATGCGAGGAGAATTCTGTAAGTGAAAGTAAAACTTCATCAGAGAAAGATCAGGCCCCCTCCCCTGCCCAGTAGTACTGTTTTATGTGGCATAGCTGTGTAAATCCCAGGACCGTATGGGCAGATATACAAATCCTTTGACAGGTACAACAGCTCTCATCTATGTTTTTCATCTGTATAATTAGCTGTTTGCCTGATGTTCAGAAGCTTTTCTCTACGGATTAATACCTAAAATTTCACATTTTCAAAAGCTTCTTTCTTTGGTACTTATCATTTCTTTACTTTATTTTTATCTTTAAGGCCAAAGAAATATCAGTAAAGTCAAGCAGACCACATTCCTACCAAGCAGGAAACGGCAAAGAAGGTAAGGAAAAGTGAGGCAGAGGTAATGTTTCTTGGTATCGGACGTGTCCATTGGGGTTGTAGAGAGTTTAGATTTGCCGTGCTGGTAAAAAAACACAGTTGCCTGGGTTCTGTAAAACTGACTTTGAAAGCAAGTGTTCTCTCCATAAACTTGATCAAAATGATCTGATCTTCATCAGAATAAGCCATCATTTTTGGACTGTACTTGTTTTGAGAAATTCTTATTCTCAACATTAAAGTGAATCTATTCTTCACTCCGCTATGGGTGCCTGAATGGCCAATTGCCAGGACTAAGAGCTGTCATGTGGGATTGGAGAAAGGAGGGTTAGTTCTTTGTAAGCTTCAACACAATAAAATGGGCAGTGGGGAAGCAAGTGGGACGTAAGTACTATCAAGCTATCCTAAATGTGAAAGTGCAGGAAAAATATACACTTCAGTAAGAAATGTTATTCGATGCTGCTGCTTAGCTGTGTTTGGATGTTTTCTATGACGGCACACATTAAGTGTCAGCACCAAAGCTAATATTTCAGTTGATTTGCTTAATATTTTAGTATTTTCCTTTTACCTCTTGTGGAATCCATTTGTGCACATCAGTTGTAGGCATTAGGAGTCAGTTTCTCTGTCCCTGCTATGTTTTTTTGTTTGTTTTATATAATGAGCAAGGAAGGAACACCCCAAGCTGGGCTGGAACCAGACGGGAAGAGAGCCTAAAACTTAGAATATTTGTGCAAAGATCTAAAAGCTGTAAGGTTTTATTACAGGAATCGGTGGAGGTTGTGGTGCCAGTACTTTACAGCATTAATATGGTTTGTAGGTAGTTTTATGTGATTTAAGGAATAATCTACTGTTAGGTTAGGGGAAGAATTAGGCTCTCTTGTGCTGCAGGCATCATACACCCTAGTTCTGCGGTCGTACCTTTGCCACCCTCTCCTTATGATCATTCACGACCCCGGGGTAATTTTGTGAATAGCCAGGTGGAAAGGGGGGTGGAGACATACTTGAAATGCTTACTTCCACATTGACCATTAAGTACAGAAGGATCTGTACTAACCCAACATGTGAACAAACTGATTTCTATGACATAAACTAAAGCCCACGTGTTGGGGATTTTTTCGAGGCAAAGGGAGGTTTTGCTGCTGTAGAAATGATAAGGGTATTGTTCCTGGAGTTGGCTATATGTATAAAGGGTTAATTTTAATTGTTTAGGTTTAGGACTGAGTAGGGTTAACTTTTTTCAGAGGGAAAGAGTGCGGTGAAGGGATAGGATGGAGGTCAGGAACATGGATGCACACATTATATTTAACAGTTCTGTGCTGTGTCCATAGCACTGCACCAAGAATTGCACTGGCACTGAAAACAGACCTGAAGCTATCAACAATGGAGTCCCCAAGTGATGTAAAAAGTCACTGGGCGTCTCAGCACACCATTTTCCAACTATAACTGATATAGCACTTTTGGGCCAACTGACCCTTAATAATCTGCATCAGATTTCGACCTACTATAGCCCAAAGGCTTGTTTTTGAAGCATGGGCTCTCTGTATAGGAGAAAGCCCAAGCCTCTAGAGACTTTGTGATCTGAATGTAAAACAGATCCTCTGAAATTCAGTAGTATGGAATTCAGTGGCATGATATGGAATGATAATCAGTTTAGCAGCTGGAGGCACTGGAGTTCAAAATACTAAACTTTCTGGAGCTCACATTTGTAAGTTAAGTCATTCCGGATGGCGATAACCTATTAAGTACATTTTCTAATTATTTTTGTCTTGACTCTTCTTTAAAAACGAAGTAAATGGAGCACAAAATTGTGTTTGACTGCTAGGTAGTACAGATGCCTTTTAAAGCGGAAGGACAGCTGATCTAAAAAAAAAGTTTGGGGGGTGATCAGGGGATTTTAGGCTTAATGCACAGCATATTAACACATTAGGGCAGTCTTATCTGCTGAAACAATCCCCTCCAGATTCTCCTCCACCGGTTCATCTTTCTTTGTCCTGGTCTTCCTCCGGATTCAGGGTCTTTGGCCACTTGATTGCCATGCCATGATGATGTAACTCCTGTGCAATAATCTTGCCAAACC